>NW_007726402.1:670123-748313 GCF_000696425.1 Galeopterus variegatus | reverse complement strand
TCATTGTGGCAGGGGGGTTCACAGTCCACAGGTTTGACACTATTGCCTGACTAAGATGTTGCTGGGGTTGCCAATTTGGTATGGCTACCTCAGTGATTACTCAGTTGTGCACTACTGCCAGCCAAGTCCAAAATTGACTACCAGGAAGATGGCAGGGCACTGGCACCACCCCCGCATTGCATTCCCGTGGCGGCCTCCACAGCCAGAGCGGCCCCGGCCGCCTCTTCCCATCCCTGGTGCTCCTGGCTCCTGGTCACACCACAGCTTGCTCAGTCTCTCTCCAGCTCATGGTTCCAGCAGTGCCCGTGGCTGGGGAGGCGACAGCCCCCTTCCGGGCAAAAACCATAGTCGCCGGACCCCGAGTCCCGGCAGCGGGGCTGAGCAGCCCAGCCCGGTGCTGAAGGCAGCGGCACTGAGGCCGGGCGCCGAGTGCCTTCTGCTCCCTGTGGCTTCTTCCCAGGGAGGATTTTGTAAATTTCACAAAATGGTGCACTCTCCAAACCTCAGTGCTTGTATTTTGAGAGTCCCCTTCAAGGTCTCAGCAATCCTTCAGAGCAATCCACCTGGGTAGTAACAGCTACCCCCGGTGCAAGCAAGGACATTAGAGATTCTGACTGACCATCAGGCTTTCTGAGTTCCTCTTCTTGCTGGTGGCCTCTGGGATCCTGCTGGCGCAGGGTGCAGGCGGCTCACTCCCTTCTCGCCACCATGTTTCTTCATCTCACCCAGTTGAGTCTCTTGAAGGCAGAGTACAGTTGGGCCATCCTTTTTAATCCAGTCTTCCAGTCTGGATCCTTTTGCATTAAGAGTTGTTATTGAAAAGTGTTGATTTACTCCTAGCATTTTACTGATTTTTGTATTGGTGTCTTAATTGTTTTTTGTTCTTTCTTTCTGATTTACTGTTTGTCTTATTTGTTGGCTCCTTGGTTTGCAGTAAACTTTTTTTTTCTCTTCATTGTTGGCATTTTCATTTTCCTAGTGTGTTTTGATTTTTCTTGAGTTCTTATGGTAGTGGTAGTTATTTTTCAGGTACCAAACCCAGTACTCCCTTGAGAATTTCTTGTAAGGGTGGTCATGTGGTGGTGAACACCTGTAGTTTTTGTTTGTCTGAGAAATAGATTATTAGCCCTCATTTTGGAAGGATAGCCTTGCAGGGTAGAGCATTCTTGGCTGGCAATCTGTGTCTTTTAATATTTTGGATATATCATCCAATTCCTTTCTGGCTTTTAGGGTTTGTGCTGAAAAGTTTGATGTTAGTCTGACTGGGGCATGCTTATAGGTGATTTGACACTTCTCTCTTGCAGCTTTTAAGATTCTGTCTGTCTTTGAATTTTGCCAATTTGACTTTAATATGTCTTAGAAAAGGCCTTTTTGGGTTAATTTCATTTGGGGATCTTTCAGCTTCTTGAATCTGAAGATCTGTATCTTTTCCTATACCTGTGTAGTTTTCTGCCATTATTTTGTTTAATATGTTTTCAATGCAATCTCCTTCTTCCTCCCCTTCTGGAATACCCATGACTCAGATATTTGAGTGTCCTAAGTTGTCTGATATCTGTGTTAGATTTTCTTCAATGTTTTTTGTTCTTTTTTCTTTTCCTGTTGTCTGCCTGTTTTAGTTAAACAGCCCATCTTCAAGGTCATAAGTTTTCTCTTTTACTTCTGCAAGCTTTTTGGTTAAACTCTCTGTTGTGTTTTATATTTCGTTGATTGAATTCTTCAGCACAGCAAGTTCTGCTACATTCTTCTTCAGGGCATTGATTTCCCTGTATATTTCTTTTTTCAGGTCCTGTAACTTTTCCTCTTTCCATCATGTTGTGCAGCTGAGTTTTCTTGTATCTTGTTTAGTTTCTTTAGAATTATAACTCAAAATACCTTGTGAGTCATTTCAAGGGCTTCTTGTTCTATTGTATCTAGATCTTGAGAGTTATTACCCTTTGGTGGTGTACTTTCTTGATTTTTCATATTTCTGGTATCTTTCCGTTGATGTTTAGTCATTGTGGCAAGGGATTTCATGGTCCACTGGTTCAACACTATTGTCTGGCTAGGATCCTTCTGGTGCTACCATTTTGGCATGGCTGCCTCAGTGTCAGCTCGGTTGCCATGGGTCTCAGACCTCCCTGGGCAGGTGCCTGTCTGGTTGGCCTGCACTTAGCTGGGCTGGCGATTGCGTCTGGTGGCCATGAGACCTTCCTGCTATGTCATGTGCTGGCGCTATGGCGTGTGCAGTCTCCACAGGACTTGGGCCTCTCTGGTTATGCACCTCTCTGGTCAGCAACCACTTAGCCAGGCTGGGGATGGGGTCCAGTGGCAGTGGGGCCTTCCTGCTAAGTTTCACACTGGCACCACAGGGTGCATGGTCTCCACAGGACTCGTGCCAGTCCAGGGGGGCACCTTTCTGGTTGGCACGCACTTGGCTGGGCTCCAAAGTAATTATTTTAAATGCCAGCATATTATTTTGTTTCTACTTTTCATGCCAACATTCCCAAAGAAGGAACAAAGAACAGAGATTGAAAACACTTAGATAATTTTCCTGTAACATTTCACTAAAATATCTCCTGATTTTTACTTGTATGCCTAAGTTTGTCTCAATTCTTTATTGATCTCCTATGATGCACATAAATAATTTCTGTGAGAAAGGTCATTTACCTAGTATTTGACAATCTTCACAATTTATTATATAGCAAGCTGTTATTGGTAAGTTTCACCTAAAATTATTTTAAGATATATGCATTTAAGCAGCTCCTAAGCCTTCCCCCATACCCTATCTTTAGGTAACAAAAGTTTCTTCCTATTTATAGGCATTCATAGCTCTACTAGGATTTTGCAGGGAAATAGACTTTCTCTCTCTCTCTCTCTCTCTCTCTCTCTCTCTCTCTGTGTGTGTGTGTATATATATATATATATATATATATGTATATATCAGCATATCTTTTTTTGCTGCACTTCACTTTATTGCACTTCACAGACATTGTGCTTTTTACAAATTGAAGGTTTGTGGCCACCCTGCATCAAGCAAGTTTATTGGCATCATTTTTCCAATAGCATGTGTTCACTTTGTGTCAGTGTCACATTTTGGCAATTCTCACAATATTTCAAACTTTTTCATTACTATAAATATTATGGTGATCTGTGAACAGTGATCTTTGATGTTACTATTATAATTGTTTTTGGATGCCATGAATCCATACCCATATAAGATGGAAAACTTAATCAATAAATATTTTGTGTGTTCTGACTGCTCCACCAACTGTCTAGTTCACCTGTCTTTCCCTCTCCTTGGGTCTTTCTATTCCCTGAGACACAACAATATTGAAATTAGTCCAAATGATGAACATACAATGGCCTCTATGTGCTCAAGTGAAAGGAAGTGTTGCATGTCTCCCACTTTAAATCAAAAGCTAGAAATAATTAAGCTTGGTGAGGAAGGCATGTCAACAGCTGAGATGAGCCAAAAGCTAGTCTTTTTGTACCAGTTAGCCAAGTTGTGAATGCAAAGAAAAAGTTTTTGAAGGAAATTAAAAGTGCTACTCGAGTGAACAAAGAAATAACAAGAAAGTAAAATAGACTTTTTGCTGATATCAGGAAAGTTTTAGTGTTCTAGATAGAAGGTCAAACCAGATACCACATTCCCTTAAGCCAAAGCTTACTCCATAGCAAGGCCCTAATTCTTTTCAATTCTATTTAGAATGAGAGAGGTGAGGAAGCTGCAGAAGAAAAATTTGAATCTAGCAGTGGTTGGTTCATAAGCTTTAAGAAAAGAGATCATCTCCATGATGCCAAAATTGTTTTTTGAAAAGATAAACAAAATCAAAAAACCTTTAGCTATACTAATGAAGAAAAAAGAGAGAAGACTTAATTAAATGAAGTCAGAAATAAAAAAGGAAACATTATGACTGATACCACAGAAATACAAAGGATCATAAGAGACTATTATGAACAACTACATGTGAGAAAACTGGAAAACCTAGAAGAAATTGATAAATTCATGGAAACGTACAAGTTGCTATGTTGGAATCATGAAGAACTAAAAACCTAAATAGACCAATAACAGCTAATGAGATTGAAGCAGTAATAAAAAGTCTCCCAACAAAGAAAACCCTGGGATCAGATGGCCTTACTGCCTAATGCTACAAACATTTAAAGAAGAATTAATACCAATTCTTCTCAAACTCTTCCAAAAAAAGGAGGAGGAGGGAATACTTCCAAATTTGTTCTATGAGGCCAGCATCACCCTTTTACTGAAACCAGTAAAAGACAACAAAAAAAGAAAATCATGGATCAATATTCCTAATGAACACAGATATGAAGATTTTCAATAAAATACTAGGAGACAGAATCCAACAGCACATTAAAAAGATCATTCACAATGATCAAGTGGGATTCATCCCAAGGATGCAAAAATGGTTCAACATAAGCAAACCAATAAACATGATATATTACATCAACAGAATGAAGAAAAAAGCCATTCGATCATTTTAATAGGTGAAGAAAAACACATTTGATAAAATCCAACACTACTTCATCATAAAAGCACCCAACAAATTAGTTATAGAAGGGATGTACCTCAACACAATAAAGGCCATATATGACAAATATGCAGCTAATATTATATCGAATGGACAAAAAATGGAGGCTTTCCCTCTAATATCTGGAACAAGACAAGATGCACTTTCATCACTCTTATTCAACACAGTACTAGGAGGCAAGAGAAAGCAAAAAAGGGCATCTAAATAAGAGAAAGTCAAACTATCCCTATTTTGCAGATGGCATGATCATATACATAGAAAACCCTAAAGACGTCACCAAAAAATTACTAGAACTAATAAATGAATTCAGTATAGAGGCTGTATACAAAATCAACACACAAAAATCAATAGCTTTCTAATATGCCAATAATGAAATAGCTGAAGAAGAAATCAAGAAAGTGATCTCATTCACAATATCTATAAGAAAAAAAAAAAAGAAAGAAAGAAAATAAATACCTAAGAGTAAACTTAACCAAGGAAGTAAAAGACCTCTACAATGAAAACTGTAAAGCAGTGGTGAAAAACAATGAAGAGGATGCAAATAAATGGAAAGATATCCCATATACTTGGGTTGGAAGAATTAACATCATTAAAATGTCCATATTACCCAAAGCAACCTACATATTCAATGCAATCCCTATCAAAATACTAATAACACTCTTCACAGAAATAGAAAAACAATCTTAAAATTTGCATGGAATCACAAAAGACCCCAAATAGCTAAAGCAATCTTGAACAACCAGAACAAAGTTGGAAGCAACATACTTCCTGTCTTCAAAATATACTATAAAGTTATAGTAACCAAAACAGCATGGTACAGGCATAAAAAGAGACAAATATATTAACAGAAGAGAAGAGAGAGCTCAGAAATAAACCCACACACTTACTGGTAACTTATTTTGGACAAAAGTGATAAGATTATATAGTGAAAAAAGGATGGCCTCTTCAACAATCGGTGCTGGGAAAACTGGGTATCCACATGAAGAAGAAGGAAACCAGACTCCTATTGTTCACCATACACAAAAATAAACTCAAAGTGGATTAAAGACCTAAATTTAAGAATCCAAACTATGAAACTACCAGAAGAAAATATAGGAGAAATGCTACACAAAATAGGAGTGGACAGCACTTTTTTGAATGAGGCTACAAAAGCACAGGTTACTTAAGCAAAAATAGGCAAATAAGACTATTTCAGACTAAAAAGGTTCTGCATGGCAGAGGACACAATCAACATAGTGAAGAGATAACCTACAGAATATGAGAAAGTGCTTGCAAACTACACATCAGACAAAGGGCTAATATCCAAATTTATGAGGAACTTAAACAACTCAACAGCAAAAATACAACACAATTAAAAATGAGCAAAGGACCTGAACAGGCATTTCTCAAAAGAAGATATACAAATGGCCAAGAAGCACATGAAAAAATGCTGAAAATCCCTAATCATCAGGGAAATGCAAATTAAAACCACAATGAGATACCATCTCACTCAAGCTCGAATGGCTATTATTAATGAGAAAGAAAATAACAAATGCTGATGAGGATGCAGAGAAAAGAGAACCCACCTACATTGTTGATGGGAATTTAAATTGGTACTGTCATTGTGCAAAACTGTATGGAGGTTCATCAGAGAACTAAAAGTAGGTCTGCTTTGTGACCCAGCCATCCAAGGAAATGAAGTCAATAATATCAAAAAGATAGCTGTACTCTTGTGTTCATCACAATGCTATTCACAATAGCTAAGAGATGGAATCAACCAAAATGCTCAACAACAGATGAATGGCTAACAAAACCAAAACAAACAAACAAACAAAAAACGTGGTGTATATACACAGTGGAATACTATTTGGCTACAAAAGGAAATGATATGCTGCCATTTTCAGCAACATGTATGGAACTGGAAACCAGCATGTTAAGTAAAGTAAGTCAGGCACAGAAAAAAAAAAAATACTGTATGATCTCACTCATATATGGAATCTAAAATAAAAATTTAAAAAGTGGTTTTCATAGAAGTAGAGACTAGAATAATGGTTACCAGAGGCTAGTAGGGGAAGGAGGCTGGCAGCGGGGAGGAGAAGTGATGGACTAATGGGTACTATGCTTTTTACCCTAAGTGAATCATTGCATAGTATATGTGTGTATTAAAACAACACACTCTACCCCACAAATATTTAAAAGTAAAGCTTTTTTTTAAAAAAAGTGCAAGGTGAAGCACCAAGTGCTGATGTAGAAGCTGCAGCAACTTATTCAAAAGACCTAGTTAAGATAATTGATGAAGGTGTCTACATTAAACAACAGATTTTCAGTATAGGTAAAACAGCCTTATACTGGAAGAAGATGCCATCTAGGACTTTCATAGCTAGAGAGAAACTCAATGCCTGGTTTTAAAGCTTCAAAGGACAGGCTAATGTCAAGAGCTAATGCAACTGGTGACTTGAAGTTGAAGCCAATGTTCATTCACTATTCTGAAAATCCTAGAGCTCTTAAGAATTATGCGAATCCACTTTGCCTGTACTCTACAAATGAAACAACAAAGCCTGGATGACAGCACATGTGTTTACAGCATGATTTACTGAATATTTTAAGCACAATGTTGAGACCCATTGTTCAGAAAAAAAAGATTCCTTTCAAAATACTACTGCTCATTGACAATCATTTAGCCACCCAAGAGCTCTGAGAGAATGTTATACAAGAAGATTATTGTTGTTTTCGTGCCTGCTAACACAACATCCACCTGCAGCCCATGCTTCAAGGAGTAACTTTAACTTTCAAGTGTTATTATTTAAGAAATACATTTTGTAACCCTATAACTTCCATAGATAATGATTCCTCTGATGGAAAATCTTCTGGAAAGGATTCACCATTCTCGATGCCACAAGAACATTTGTGATTCATGAAAGAAGATCACAATATCAGCATTAACAGGAGTTTGGAAGAGGTTGATTCCAACCCTCATGGATGACTTTGAGGGGTTCAAGTCTTCAGTGGAGTAAGTAAATACAGATGTGATGGAAACAGCAAGAGAAATAAAAGTAGAGCCAAAATATGTGACTGAATTTCTGCAATCTAATGATGAAATTTTAATTAATGAGGAGTTCTTATGGATGAGCAAAGAAAGTGGTTTCTTGATATAGAATCTACTTCTGGTGAAGATGCTGTGAGCATTGTAGAAATAACAGCAAAGGATTTAAAATATTACATAAGCCTAGTTTATAAAGTGGTTGAAGGATTTGAGAGGATTCACTCCAATTTTGAAAGAAGTTCTGGGTAAAATATTATCAAACAGCACTACATGCTGCAGAAAAATTTTTTTGTGAAATGAAGAGTCAATCAATGCAGCAAAATCCACTGTTGTTTCGCTTTAGGAAATTGCCACAGCCACACAAAGCTTCAGTAACCACTACCCTGATCAGTCAGAAGCCATCAACATTGAGGCAAGTCCCTTCACCAGCAAAAAAATTATGGCTAACTGAAGACTCAGATGGTTGGTAACATTTCTTAGCTATAAAGTATTTTTAAATTAAGGTCAGTTCATTTAAAAAAAAAACAAAACACAATACTACTGCACACTTAATACACTACTCTCTTGCAAACATAACGTTTATATGCACTGGGAAACCAAAAATTTGGGTGACTTGCTTTATTAGAACATCTGCTTTATTATGGTGGTTGTGGTCTGGAAACAAACCTGCAGTATCTCTGAGATATGCCTAGAGAGAGAGATGCCTATACACACACACACACACACACACATAGAGAGAGAGAGACAGAGACAGAGACAGAGACAGAGAGAGATTTATTATAAGGTACTGACTCATGATTATGGAGACTAAGTCCTATGATCTGCCATCTAAAAGCTGGAGATCTAGGAAAGCTAGTGGTGTAGAACAAAGGCCTAGAGCTGAAGAGCCAATGGAATAGATTCCAGTCTAGGTCTGAAGACCTGAAAATCAGGACATAGGGCAGGAGAAGATCAGTGTCTCAGCTCAAACAGTCAGGCAGAGTTAATTCAACCTTCCCTCATTTTTTTGTTCTACTCAAGCCCTCGGTGGATTGGATAATACCTGCCCATATTAGGAAGGCAGTCTCTTTTACTCTGTCTGCCAGTTTAAATGCTAATCCCTTCCAGAAACAACCTCACAGACACACCCAGAAATAATGTTTAACCATCTATGGAAGCATCCTGTGGCCCAGTCAAGTTGACACATAAAATTAACCATCTAAATAGTCATATTCTAGGGACGCAGGTTTTTATTTTGTGATTTGTTTTACTCTTTTTTAAATCCTCTATAAACATGTGGCTGAAGATTAGGAAGATTAGGATAAAATGAGGGAGGAAAAGATTAGAAAAAATGAGAATAGCAAGAGTAGCTGTGTTTGCCCCGAGCTTTACTAGGAACAGCCTGAGCTGAGAAGTTAGGACCTGACTCAGTGCAGGGCAGTTAGAAATAAAAGGTGGAACTTCTGTGGTCCAGATGCACATGTGAACCAGAAAGAGGAGAAAGGAAGAGCCAGAAGTCGGACGAACAGTTAAGCAGTGGGTTCATATGCAGGATCAAGGAAGAAAGAAAGCAGTGAGTCAAAGGCCAAGCCTGTGCATCCGGGTTTTGGTGGGCAGATGAATCAAAGAATAAGGAACAGCTGCTGGTCACTTATGGAGGCAGTCAGGATGTTAGTAGAAACCGAAAAATAAAAAAATAAAAAAATAAATGAGATACAATTAACTAGGAATGTTCTGGCAAAAGAGAGACAGCTCCTGTCCTAAACTTCCTGACTTTCACACTCCTTTTTTTGTTATTTCTGGGTCTTAGCACAATTCCCACTTTCAATTGACTCACTTTATAAATGGTGATTCCAGCCCTCACATGCCTTGCTCAGCTTTCATTGTAATAGACACCGAGAATTGGAATGGCTTGTCAATATGTTTTGAAAGCAATAGGGAGCACTGTTGGTGGACAAAGCAGTGCCATGGAGCCATTTGCTCTCCTTGCTCAGACTCAGCGTAAGAAATCATCCTTTGTTCCATACAAAATAGGGGAAATGATGTTTTGTAGAGAACAGAATAAAAAAATCATGCTTTGTATTCTATTTGAAAAGGCAATTAAATCTCAAAGGAAAGGTATCCCACCATCAGCCAGAGATGCAATCTAAAATCAGGTCTCAATACTTGCTCCTTTTAAGAAGTGAGAAAATTACATTTTCACCAACTATTACAGTCTCAGTTTCCCAAATGTAACAAATGTGGGAGGGGAGGACATTTATTAGTCTATAATGCATGGCTTCACTAAAAGGCTTGACTCCATTAAGAAGGTGTACATTTCGAGGAAGAGATCATGCACGTCATGTGTCATATGTGCTTGGAGTGAATTTAGATGGTTACCATGACAACTGCTAGCTGAAGAGAATATTTATTAGTGTGAGTATAAAAGTCCTTAAACACCTCAAGAATGGGGTCGTGTTGGTGGTTATATGGCAAAGTAAACTTAAAGCAACTTGAGTTCATTTATTTTCATTTTAAAGCCCTTTAATCCCAGTCTTACAATAAACGTCAAAAGCTAAGAGCTCAAGGGAAGTTACTAAACAAATATCTTTGCAGACGTTCTTATCTCATTCTTCTTCCAGCTCCAGACAATCATGTTAAGTGTGGCTTTGCACAAGTCAGAATAATTAAGAAAAATACATAATCTATTAGTGCAAAACCATTTTTCATTTCTCCTTTCAAAAGTATTTTGGCCCATCACTGTCATTTCCTTCATTATAAGGAAAGTTTTGAGAGTCATGTTTCAGCGTCATTGACTTATTTGATAAAAATTAAATGATAAAAGTCTATTTAGTCGCTGCTCTAGCTGAAGGAGAAAGAGAGTAAGAGAGAGAGTAAGAGAGAGAACAGTATAGGTGATGTTAAGATTCCTAATGGCTGCATTAAAAGACCTTGAGTTCTGTTTCATAGGAACCCATACATAAAATATACCTTATAATAATGCATTCTGAATGCTATATAAAGAATTACAAATTATTCGTGAATCATCACCATTTTCCTCCATGAATTCTGCTTTTTTATTTAATTTTTTTATTAAAAACTATTTTTTTTAAAAATTAATTAACTTTTTAATTTAAGCTGTCAAATATCTAAATATCTTTCTATTATAAGGTGCATTTTGGATTTTAGAATTTGTATAGAGCTCCCTTTCACATGTCCTCTCAGGGAAAGACCCTTCTTGCCATTTCTGCTTAGGAATTCAGCATTGGATCCCTTTCACTTGGCTTACTGTCTGGGCTGCTTCCTGATTGCAGACATGCAGGCCTCTATATGCCCTTAATCTCAGGAACCCTGCATTAAATGCTCCTTCACCAGCCTTCTGGTACATGATTCCTTTAGTGCACAGGAGCTGGCCACTTACTGTGCACTCCTCTTAGGAATCCAGCATAGGATTTCTTTCCACTTGGCCATCTCTGGGGGGTGATTCCCTGTGTGTATGGATGGGGGCCCCTTCACCTTTCTCTTGAGAACCCTGTGTAGGATTCCCTTTCCCTTGGCCTCATCTGAAACTCATTCCCTTAATGCACATAAAAAGGACTCATCCTGACTTTCTTCTCAGGTATCCTGTGTAGGACTGTCTTACTGGACCTTCACTAGGTACTGATTCAAGAGGTGCTCACAGGTTGCTGAGCCTCATCTCCCTGTCATATGTAGAGAAGAGAGAAACTGAAGTACAATCACTACTTTCTTGTTTACAACAAACTAGAATTATTTACAGAGTAAATCTTGGTGGCTTTCTCACAGGAGAGAGCTCCAGTGTCACTTTTTATTGAATTTTGAGATTTGATTGGATTTTTGAAGAAATCTTTTTTCCAATCTTAAAAGCAGTTTATTTTACGCATGAGGGCTTAGAGCTCAGGGTAAGGGGAACAATCCTCTTTGTTATTTGTATGTAGCATGAATTGACATCTCATCCTGAAATTTTGAGATTTTGATTGCCCTTACTTGATTAAGAACCCACCTAGATCTGTTTTCTGCTCTAAGAATACTTTCAAAATGCAATGAAGAATGTCTAGAACTCAAATTCTAGAACCCAATTTCTAGACCAGCATGACCTACAATATCTACTAATGTCAATAAGCTCCAGAAGCTGAAATTAAGGAATGATTCATTATAATAACTCAGTCAAGTCTCAAGCATATATGGCCTTGTGAGCAATGGTTTGGTGCTATGGGGATAGAGGTCCTCATACCCCAAAGTTAAGGAATTACAACCTGATCTAGATTACAGAATGTGCAACCTAGGATATAAATATCAGAGTTGAAGGAATTGCTTGCTGTCAGTCAAGTTCTACTTCAGGCACACTGAGAACAAAAGGCATTCTGTAGTTTCTGTGAAAAATGCAAGCAGGAAATTCAAGGAAAAGGAAAAGTAAGATACACAAATGAAAGCTGACTTTGGCCAGGTTTTTCCCAGGAGGCCATTGGCTCACCATGTTCTACCACGTGGCCCTGACAACCTTGTAAACTGTGATGGTTAATTTTAGGTGTCAAGTTGACTAGATTAAGGAATACCTAAAAACCTGGTAAAGCATAAAAATATTACTTTGGGGGGTGCTATAAGGGTGTTTCCAGAAGAGATTATCCTGTAAGCCTGAGTGGACTGGGTAGAAAATATCCACCCTGCATATGGGTGGGCACCATTCAATCTACTGGGGTCCTGGAGAGAACAAAATTGGAGGGAAAGGAAAATCTCTTGCTCCATCTGCTGGAGCTGAGATACACTCTTCTCTCCTGTCCATAGACATCAGGATTTGAGACTCTTCAGCCTTTGGGTTCAGCTTACACCAAAGGTGCTCTGGCTTTCAGACTTTTGGCTTGGACTGAGAACCACACCATTGGCTTCCCTGGTTCTGAGGCTTCTGGACTTGGACTGAGCCATGCTACCACATCCAGTTTGCAGACAGCCAAAAGTGGGGCATTTTAGCCTTCATAATTGTGTAAGCCTAATAAATCCCCTCTCCTATATTATATACATATCCTATTGGTTCTGTCTCTCTGGAGAACCCTGACTAATGCATGGGACAATCAAAACAAGGAAGGCTGGCCTGAAACAATGTGCCCATTGTGCAGGGTACAAACTATGCTATTTGTAGTCAAGTCTTCTTGGTTTGGGGCATTTTTTACCCTTTTTTTTTTTCTTATCTACAACAGACATGTTTTTGGAACAAACAGGTAAATTGTTTTGACAGGATATGGGATTGTTACTTTGCTAGCTGATGTTCAAGGTCAATTTCTCTCTGAATGAAGAAAAGTCAGTCCCTGCAGACATCTATATCCTGCTTCAAAGGACTCATAAGTTATAGGGGAATCACAACCCTGCCAAGCAGACATGAAAACTGTGAAACAGCTCAACTATGTCACTCGTAATAAATTTTGGGCCTACTTTGTGATGATAAATTTTGTTCTCTTCATAATAGGCAGCAATATAACTGTAACTGTAACAGAAAAATTCCTTTTCACAGGCTCGGGGTGCAGTAGGGTCACGGTGGTTTTAATAATTAATTCAGCATTTCTATGAGTTCCCTTGTTAGCACTGCAAGACTATCCACCGTTCCCCTCATAGGCACATCATCAGGATCACCCCACTCCCTGTATATGGGTGGGAGAACACTTACTTGAATATTGTATACTGTGGGAACTACCTCACGTTTAAAGGTAAAACCCCACTAGAAACTGAGGAATCATGCATTCACCCCCATAAGCAGATGCCAGGTAGATAAAAGTGAAGTCAAAGACTAACACCCATGCACAACAATCTGGGAAGACTGTTCCCAAACCTCTATTGCACCATCAAGGTGATTCGTCAGAACACACAGGGCCAATTTTGACTCCATGCTGCTCCAAACTCACCTTGCCACTGTTAAAAACAGGTGGTTTTAACAGCCATGTGTCATTTCTCCTTTTACTGATACAGTAATACCTCTCTGGTCCAGTGTCTTTTGTTTGTTTGGATTTTCTTTTTATTTCTGTTTTTGTGATGGTTATTTGGTGGGTAAAAGGTGGAGAGGGAATGAGAGAGTATGGAGATTTAATAACCTCTCCTCCCAATGCTACTATCAGCTGTGTGGCTACCACACACCACTGTAGACGTCAAACCTCCTAACATTATAACACATTTTACTATTTACATACAGCCATTAAATCCCAAAGCCATCCCATGACTTTGAGTGTTTAGTTACAGGAAGTTTTCAAGTTCAGCCTGTTTTTCTTGGAATTCCATGAATCACAGACACTGGCTGGTTATTTACCAAACCCATTTCCTTTACTTCTTAGGCAGAAACCATCCTTGTAGCAAATGGGATATGGATGGACGTGATATACATCACTTCAGATCTAACTCATTAAAATATCTCTTGCACTATCCTCTGTGCAAGAGGTATCAGTCTCTGGGAGGAAAACATCATTCACCAGTTTTCATTGCCAGGTGAGTATTTTAAACTCACCAATTTCTGCAATGATTCCTAGATCTGGCAAGTTCCTAGGTCTGACAGGAGGTTTTTCATAACAGAATATGAGTCCACTGAGACAGAACACTTACACAACAAGTAAAGAAAGAAGATGTATTACTCACAAATAGGCAGCAAGGATAAACAGTAGCCTAGGATCCATGGTGAGCCATTCCTCTAAGGCTCAATAAAGCTGCCCAGGGAAGATGGAGTCTCGTCTGTGTGCCCCAATTTGTGCTGCAACTGAGGGACCCAGAAGGCATTCCACTCTGAATTTTATACCCTGAATTTTATATTTGATACCTTTGTTAACCTCTCTGTTATGTCTTTCCTGAAGGCAACTTGTATTGCTGAGTCAAGTGATACAGGACAACTTGTTCCAGGAGACGAGGACAAAGACTGGGTAGCTCCAGACAGTTGCTCCTTATGTCAGCATGCTACATTCTAGATATGTCCTAATGAAGAACTGCAAGCAAGAGTGAGGAGAACTGGGTCAGTCAAGATCGTTTGGAGACCTGTGCCCCTGCATCATTGTGGAGCATACTATAAAGCAAATATATTTCACAGGGCCTAGTTTCTTGTACTTTCAGGTTTAGTCTAACTTCTTAAAAGTGCATATAAAATGTTGACCTTGCAAAAAACAAGAAAGTTCCCCCAGGCTATAGTCTCTGTGGTAAGATAAAGAATTGTAACACAGCAAGGCTGCTGGTTCAAAGACAGACAAGTTACTGATTGATGTGTAAAGATACTGGGAGGCTATGTAGGGAGAAGGAATGTTTGCTAAGATCAAGCTTTTGTTGGTGGATCACTTGAATTGCCTTATAGAATGTCACTTTGCTTGTTTTACTGAATGTTACCAGCCTATATTGTTAAAATATAACCCCACCTATGTTCTCTCCCTGTAACTTCCTGTTCTGGAAGATAAATGTGGGAAGAGAACACCAATTCATGGTTAATTTCACAAATGGAAGGAATGCCTCACTCTTGAGGGTTCCAGGAGATTAACCACTTCAGAGCTTCTCACTGCTTAGAAGAGATGGGCTTTGAGTAATTCGTTGAGGCTCCATCACTCAGGGGAAAAGGGGTGACAAATCTGTGGGAGGTAAAGTAACACATCCTCCACTTTCTTCTAGCAGCTGGAAGATGAAAACTCAGCAGAAGACCCTGAGGTTCTATAAGGAAGTAGTGCTATGAGAAGGAGGAATCTGGACCCTGCATCTATCTGAGGGAAGCCACCCAACAAACACCTACATTGAATTATTTCATTAGCCAGCACTAAATTTGTATTATATTAAGCCACTAAGATTTCAGGGTTGGACAGTGGTGTGTTGGACTTGCAGAGGGAGAGAACATACCTAGGGAGGCAAAGTGGAGTGGGGAAAGGGGGATGGGGAAGGAGATCAGGGATAATTGGGGGGATAATTGGGTGGGGGACACCGGGTATAATCACAATTTGTGCTAATGGGCATGCTGCCAGTATGGATCTGGCCATCACATCTTAGTCATGAGTGGTGACAAATTGCTTTGTAACCCATGAATATTCATAACCAATAAAAAAACATACAGAATTACAGCCAGACAGGAAGAATAAGTTCTAGTATTCAATAATGTGAAAGGTGTCTAAAATTAACAATAATGTATTGTATATTTTCAAATCACTAGAAGAGAGGAGTTCAAATTGTCTCATCACAAGAAAAGAAGTGTTTGCAGTGATGGATATGCTAACTAGCCTGTCTGATCATCACACAGTGTGTACATATATTGAAACATTATACCTCATAAATATGTACAATTGTTATATGTCAATTAAAAAAATAAGATAAAGAAGGTAAAATATAAAAAGATTTGAGGGTTGGTAGTTATAGCAGTTTATCTTCCTTGCCAAATACATCCGGTTAATTTAAAGCCTGACTTAGGCCTTAGGTACCACTCCAAACTACTTCCTATTGCTCTCTGACCCAGTTCATTTTTCAAAGGTTTTATAAGAATGTGGAATCCAAAGAGGGAAAGGGGTCAGATACTATATAAATCTTCTCAGGAGAATATTTGACACCTTTGTTAATCTCTCTGATATGTCTTTCCTGACAAACTGCCGCTTTCTCCAAAAAGTATGGGAGCTGGAATTTATAAAAACTTTGCAGCTGAATACATCACCAATTACTTGGCAGAAGTAAAGGAAATTCTCTCCGAAAGATTGTACTTTAAGCTCCAGAAATTACCCCACTTAAAGTTCTGTGATGTGTGATATCACAATAGCACACCCACAGAAACAAAGTATCCTGAATAAATGTTGACATAAATATTAAACTACAATATCAGATTTACATAGGATATTGGCATTATCAAACATGTGTGTTTAATATTTTTAAAGAAATGAAAGAAGTATGAAAAGTATGGCTATGATAAATTACATTATTGTTTAGCAAATATTTATCTGTCATTCCTGTTTCCTTGAGAAGATTATACACGTCTATCCTCATCCTATTGATTCTGGACTTGGTCATGTAGCTTGCTTTGCCCAATAGAAAATGGATGGAAGTGATAGTTTGCCAGTTCTAAACCCAGGTTTTAACAGGCATTATTAATACTACCCACCCATCAGGAAAATTTAGATTTCCATCATAAGAAGAATCCCTAAGTAGCCATGGCCCCTTCAGTCTATGTCCCTGAATGAGACACATGGTGTACTAGTCCATTTTTGTGTTGCTATAACAGAGTACCTGAAACTGGGTAATTTAAAAAGAAAAGAGGTTTATTTGGCTCATGATTCTGGGACAGCTACATCTGGTGCAGGCCTCAGGCTGCTTCTACTCACAGTGGAAAGCGGCAGGCAGTTGGCAGGTACAAGCAGATCACATGGCGAGAGGAAGCAAGAGAGAGGAGGTTCCAGGGTCCTTTTAAACTACTAGCCCTTGTGGGAACTAATAGAGCAAGAACTCACTATCCACCCTCTGCCAGGGAGAGCATTAATATGTTCATGAGATCCGCCCTCATGAACCAAACAGTTCCCAACACTGACACATTGGAGATCAGATTTCCACGAGTTTTGGAAGGACAACACATCCAAACTCTATCACATGGGAAGGTGTGAATTTGATTCACAGCCTGCAGCAGAGTTTTCTTTAATCACAATCTGAAGCAGAACTTTTTCTAATCACACAAAGACATTGTATTGGCTAGCAACTGTATCGTTCACTTTATTGTGCTTTAAGTGTGTTACATATGACTTATGTGCTATTTTTTTTTTTGTCTTTTTCGTGACCGGTAAGGGGACCACAACCCTTGGTGTGGGGTCGCCCGCACCATGCTCAGCCGGTGAGCGCACCGGCCATTCCTATATAGGATCCAAACCCACAGCGGGAGCATCGCTGCACTCCCAGCACCGCACTCTCCCGAGTGCGCCACAGGCTCGGACCTATGTGCTATTTTATATATATAATGTATCATGAAAATGGTGATAATAATGATAATAATAATACAGTAATGAAGGCAAACATTCTCATATGTTTCAACAGCAAAAATATCCATATTCCTTCACCAGTGCATAGAATGTGAGGCATTTAGGCATTTCAGTCCATGAAGGTCAACAGCTATGTAGTCAAAAAAAGTAGAGGGAAATGCTCTACTTCTGTGTGCTAGTCTCCAACCAGGAAAAGATGAAAGTGACTATGGTTATGCCAGCACAAACTCTGAGTTTAGGAGTGAAAATCATCTACCCCTTAGATGGAATTATTTTAGCTCATTGTGATTTAAGAACATAGAGTTAAAAACAATGATGTTAATAAAGAGATTTGTGGTACTCTTGGGTCAGTGTTCGGAGGACAAAAAAAAGGGAATACTTTTAAAGCCTGCATAAGCAAAATAGAATGCACAAATACATGTGTGTTTCTATGTATGTGTGAATGTATACCTTGATGTCTGGTGTCTAGGTGCTAGGCTACGAAATATGAATGACAATGTTTACTGTTCCTTCCTTAAACAATTTCAGCTGAGTCTGGTTAGAAACTGAAGAATCAGGATTACAGTTTGAAAATAAATTTTCTTCTGGAACACTTTCAGTAAAAGGAAGAAATTTGATGACCCAATTTTTGCCTACACTGCATTGTTGGGTACTGAATTTTCCCTGAAAGTGCAAGTCAGCAAACCCTAATTGCACTGTACCATTCATACTGGGGGCCTTTGTGTGGCTGGTTCTTATTTCTTCTACCAGTTCTCTGACGCCAGTCTAGAAAAGTTTTACTTCCTCTACTCAAAAGCTAATTTTCTTAACTCAGTAAAGGAGCAGTCATGATTCTAAGACTGATTTGGAAAATCTAGGAAATCAATGACAACCTGAATTTATTCTACAGGTCTCTGACCACACGGTATGTAATGTCATGTATTTAACTTTGTACTCGGCATCAACATGCTTACCTCTCCATTGTGTGTCTTCTGTGGGTGCATAAATGTTACCTTGCAATCGTCAAAAAGTTTGTACAATTGCTAGTAGAAAGGTGCAAAGAGAAACTTAACTCTTCAAAAATGAAACAATGAGGACTGTGTGGTTAAAAATAGTTTATAGAATAATCCTGAAATCAGTAGAAAAGACTGTTATTGATCCTTACTAATCAGCACATTGTATAGCCTTGGAGACCTAGATTACTTGTATGTGTGTATATATGTGTATATACACACACAAGGATACTTCAAAAAGTTCATGGAAAGACTTGTAGTATCTTTTAGCTCTATTTTTCCATGAACTTTTTAAAGTACCCTTGCACTGTCTTAGTCAGTTTTGTCCTACTATAACAGAATACCACAAACTGGATAAATTATAAAAAATGGAGGTTTATTTCTCACAGTTCTGGAGACTGGGAAGTCCAATATCAAGATGCTCGCATCTGATGAGGACCTTCTTGCTGTCTCATTTCATGGCTGAAGGCAAAAGGGCAAAAGAGTATCCTTTAGAGAGAGAGAGAGCAGAAGGGAGCTGGCCTCATCCTTTTATCAGGAACCTACTCTCCCATGATAACTAACCCACTCTTGAGATAATCGCATCAATTATCTGCCCTCATGAGCTGATCACCGGTTACATCCCACCTCTCAATACCGTTGCAATTGGGAATAAGTCTCCAACACATGAACTTTGGAGGACACATTCAAACCATAGTAAACACCAACTTGAATATGATGCAGTTATAAACATAGACCAATGTCTCTTCCTTTCTTTGACATTTAAAATAAAATCTATAATCCTAATTTGCATCAACTCTCATAGATTATGAAAAATAAAATAATATGGGGATATTTACTTTCTCCCACTAATTGAAATTGAGGAGAACAACAAATATTAACCAGTATGGGTGGGATGGAGAAAGTCTCTGACAACAGATAGTAGAAGTTAGCCCAAAAGCTAAGAGGTCAGTAGCAAAGGCACGTCCAGATTTTGTGGGATTTGAAATTTACACAATTTGGGGGTGCCCCATTATGGAAAATAATACAATATTATAAATTCAAAATTAGATAGAAAATTGAATATATATTTAAAATGAAAAAATAAATGAAAATAAATTTCTGTAGTCTTGGAAATTCAGACTTCTTTCTCTTATAATCTTTAGAAAATTTGCCAGTAATGCTTATATAGACATGTTTTCTTCTTGCAGCCTGACTCTCTCCACATCTAGAACACTCTACAACTCCCACAAACTCTCAACATTCCCAAAAGCCCATGCAATTCATGGATCTTGATAATGCTGAATCATTATTTGCTTCCTGGGAAATCTGCCTCAGTTCAGTATACCTGAATACACACTTGTTCCCTAAGAACATATGACCTGGGCATATGACCTGGAAAAAGAGTCACATTACATCATTCTGTATAGTTGGTCTAGGACTAGAACTTGGAATATTGGTATTATGTTTACATATGACTATAGCTTGAAAGAGACATAATCTGTGGACTTATTATAGTTCCAGGCAATATAAAGCAGGATTTATTTATACTGATTCATCTTGAATATTCTTTCCAGGAAACCTTGGTTATTAAAAATGCCAGAAGTACTTGATGTCCACTCAGACTTATCCATAGTGTCATTCCCAGAAGTATCATACACCTCAAGATCATCTGTGATAAATTTTCATTTTATAAGCTGTGTTTGTGTGTACTTGTGTGTGTGTGAACATGTGTGTATGTGACTTCTGCTAAATATTCTCATTTTTAGTTGTTTAAGATTATCACAAATTCTACATTAGTGTTTCTACAACCTCACCAATGTGATATATTTGATAATAATAAGGACAGCAGATAATCATACTGTGGTAATTGACTGCAAAACCATATTCTTTACTTATATTTACTTATTTGATGTTCACAGCAAGCTATGAGGGAAATTCTATTATTATTCCCATTTTATATGAGGAAGCTGAGTCACAGAGAGGATTATTAACTTTCCCAAGGTAACAAGGTGTGTGCTGGCTCTGGAGACTATGGACCTAATTGCAGTGTTCTATTGTCTCATCAGGCTATACCAACTACTGATGGGTGTGAACTAAAAGTTTTTAATGTGGAGATAATCAGCTATAAATAGTTTCATCCCCCGTGAAGAGAAAATTATTTCACATTCTATCCTGGTAGTTGTAAGAGCAGTTACAACTATCCTGGAAGTTGTAGCTGGAAGTGCATTTTGCTTTTGATCTCTTGTTACATGTTTTTGGGAAATCTTTTCCAGCTTGTGTGCTAAGATACAACTCTATCTTTTTAGTTTCATTTTGTTTTCCCAGTTAGAGTTTGTGCTTCATGAAGTCAGGAGCTGTGTCTTCTATTTGCCCTCTGTCTTGTAGAATCATGCAGTGGTGCTAGAATCATAGAAAGGGAATAACAGACATTGGTTTATTCATTGATATTTTTATATTCACAAGCCAAGGCTGATACTTATCTATAATTTGCATTAAAAACATCTTCCTCCAAACAAGATTTATTGAGGGCCCATTACATGTTAGGGACATAAAAAGAATAAAATACAGTTCTGTTGCCATTGAGGGACTCATGGTATAGTATAGGAAAAGACATATGTAAACAAATAATGTAGTGATATGTTGTAGAGCCCCTGTCAGGACACTTGTGTGTGGCAAGTAAATAAATGTTTCAGGGGGATGGAATAAACAAGATTTTGGTAAGAAATATCTGACTTATGTATTATCAGAACTGAAAGAAAATTTCAGAGATTATTTTTGTCTAATTCCTCACTTTACATGTAAGAAACTGAACTAATGGGATGTTGAGTGGAATTTTCCATTAGTCCAGGCCTGGCTATAAAGAAAAACAGTTTGTGAAAAAATAAAGACCTTAATTAATTTACTTAATCTCACGAAGGCTTTTGTACTTTTGTACGAACACAATCTTCTGGAAGGAGTTTACGGGAAACAGAATCAGCTGTACTGACATTGTGCACCTTCCCTTCCCAGAATTGGCAGAGATCTAAGGACAAAAGAAAGTAGTGACATACTTGACAGCTTTTGGAGCATCTACGGTGCCCAAAGAAAGGCTTCTTCCTTCCCTTTTAAAGTCACTCCTAAATTTAAGTGGTGGCAGTAATAGTAATTCATACATTTCATTTGAGTTTACAAGAAGGACATACTGGTGTCTCTTTTCCTATTTCTTCATCTGGATGTCATGATGCTACAGCCAAAGGGGAGTTGTTGAAAAGGTTTGGGGGTAGTTAGACAGACCTGCTCTGGAGATTGCTGTTATAGTGAATAGAAACACTAATGCTAATTCTGATCTAGAGATTTCTTTTTCTTTTTTTTTTTTTTTTCCTTTTTGTCTTTTTTTCGTGTCCGGCAACGGATCGCAACCCTCAGTGTCACGCCCGTACCGGACCGGAACCGGCAACGGGATCGCAACCCTCGGTGTTGCTCTCACACCTCGCTCAGCCAGTGAGTGGGAACCGGTCTGTATGTGGGATCCGAACCCTCGGCGGGAGCGCCACCGCGCTCCCAAGTGGCGCACTGTAGCAGTGTGCCACCGGGCCGGCCCCAAGATTTCTTTTTCTTGAGATAAAAATCAAAGCACAAGATATCAAAATTTATAGGATTTAGGACTCATGCAGTGCTTAGAGGAAAATTTACACTTGGAAACATCTATATTAAAAATAAGAAAATTAACAAATCAACAATGTAAATTTCTACCTTAAGAAAATGGAAAATGCAGAGCAAACTAAAGCAAAAGCAAATATAAGTAGGGAATAACAAAGATTACAACAGAAACATATGAAATAGAGAATTTTAAAAAATTAAGAAAATCAACAAAACAAAAAGTTGATTCTTTAAAAAGACCAACAAAATTCGCAAATCTTTATCTAGACCGACCAAGAAAAAAGTAGAAAAGATCAAAATTACTAAGATCAGAAATAAAACAGGGGCAGTATGACATTGTCATTATGGTTTTTTGGTTGGGGCAAGAGTTAGTTGCTTTCTTTTGTTTGCATTTTTGTTCTACCAGTGTGTTTTGCTTTTCCTCTGTATTGTGATAGTTATTATCATTTTTCAGATTCGAGATGCAGGATTTCTCTGAGGGTTTTTTGTAGGGCTGGTCATATGGTGGTGAACTCCAGGGGTTTTGGTTTGTCTGGAAAATATGCTATTTTTCTCTCATTTCTGAAGGTTAGCCTGGCTGGGTATAGTATTCTTGGCTGGTAATTATTTTTATTTTAGTATTTTGAATATATCAACCCATTTTCTTCTGGCCTGTAGAGTTTATGTTGAGAAATCTGCTGTTAGTCTGACAGGGGCTCCCTTATAGGTGACCTGATGCTTTTCTCTTGTTTCTTTTATGATTCTTTGTCTTTGAGCTTTGTCAGTTTGACTATAGTATGACTTGGAGAGGATCTTTTTAGGTTGAATCTATTTGGGGATCTGATCTTTGAGCCTCCTAGGTCTGAAGGTCTGTGTCTTTCCCTATACCCAGGAAGCTTTCCATTATTATTTCACTGAATAGATTTTCCATGCCCTTTCCTTTCTTCTCCCTTTCTGGAACATCAATGATTCTAATGTTTATGAACTTAAGGTTGTCTGCTAGCTCTCTTAGATTTTCTTCATTTTTTAAGTCCTTTTTTCCTTTTTTTTTTTTTTTTTTTTTTTTTTTTGTCTGCTGGGTTTTTGAAAAGACAATCATCAAGATCAGAAATTCTTTCTTCTGCTTGTTGTAGCCTTCTCCATAAGTTATTGGTTGTGTTTTTTATTTCACTGAGTGAATCTTTCAGTTCTGTGAGTTCTACTACATTCTTTTTTAAGGTATTAATCTTTTTTGTAAATTCCCTCTTCATATCCTGGATTTTTTTTTCTCATTTCATTATGTGGTCTAACTGTGTCTTCTGTCTCAGTGAGTTTCCTTAAAACTGTTCCGCAGAATTCCTCCGCAGTCATTGCAAGGGTTTCCTGCTCTATAGAGTCTGGTATTTGAGAATCAATGTATTTTTTTAGTGGTGCCATATTTTCTTGGATTTTCATATTTCTAGTATATCTACATTGATGTCTGATCATCTGGTAGAGGAGTTGCTTCTTCTATTATTCTGTGGTGGACTTTGAGGAGAGAGACTTCATCTTTTTCTGGCCTCTGCTGGTGGTTCTAACCATGGTTTTGAAGTCAACACATTTTGTCTACTTTCTTCATTAGAAAAGAAGGAATAAAATTCTTAATGTTAAGGAATAACACAAATAAAACCATATTGAGAAGAAGAAACCCTATATTTTCACAATGGACTGAACAACCATTGCCTCTCTAGTGACATTTTCAGAAAGATAACCTGTTTTCCAGAGCACACCACGGCAATGTCTGGGAGTGAGATGTATGACAGACTGAGGGAGCCAACATTCATTTGTCAACAAAAACTTGGAAAAAAAGAAGGAAAGAAGGGAGAGAGGGAGGGGGTATAGGAGGAGTAAGGTATAAAGTAATTGTTCACACTAATATGAGAGTTGGGAGGCTCTTCTGCACAGATTTAATAATTTTTATCTTGTCATTAAACTGAGCATAATTTTATGATTGTGAGAAGCTTGCTTCCAGGGTCAGGACATCTAAATACACCAGGAAGGCCCAGCTGGAAGCTGGGATGAAACATGAATGTCAGGAACCCTTAGCAGCTGCCAAGGAAAGA
Source organism: Galeopterus variegatus (assembly GCF_000696425.1). Lineage (NCBI taxonomy): Eukaryota > Metazoa > Chordata > Mammalia > Dermoptera > Cynocephalidae > Galeopterus > Galeopterus variegatus. The sequence continues at coordinate 724,166 of NW_007726402.1, read as the reverse complement.
CCTGTCCTTTGCGAGCAAATGCTCACTGCCAGTCTGTAGCATCCCCTGGTGGTCACCCACAGGGTAGGTGTGGCAAATCAGAAGACCAAAATTAAACTAAATAAGTGAACAAGAAGAAGTTCTTTCACAAGATGTGGCTTCACTTGCAAAGCAGCCACTGATGGATGCCTTCAGTGTAAGGAGTCAAACCATTCATTCCTGATTCTGGAAGGGACCTGGGGAGAGCTGCAAATGGGGAAGCTAAAAACAAAGCTGTATGGGGCTTCCTGGAAGGTTCTGTGATACAAGTGATTATGATGTTCTGCAGGATAATTTACTTGTTTCAGGTACATGATTATTGGGATTATTATTCAAATTAGGAAATTCTGAGAGAGCAAAGAACACAAACAATGTTCTGACTGGTTGTCGATAATTGTCAGACTCACACTAATTATGCTCAGGAAATGCTCTGGAATTTTCCTTTAATTTTATTTATGAATGCTGTTTCCTAACAGCAGTTGAGTGCTGTGGGCACTGTACATCCTGTGGATTATGTCACCTCAAAGTGCCATTACCCCTGGCATCCCTTGCTGGGTACACAGAGAAGGACAGTCAGATACCTTTGCTTAATTAACTAGGATCTTTCTAGTAGGAGCCTTTGTTGATGATGCCCCCCCCTTCTCTTTCTCCTCCTCATGTCTTCCTGAAATCACATACGCTGCTGGTCCCTTTAGTAGACATTATACTGAAGGAACTGAGTACTGTTAGCTACCAGCTTGGCCTCTGATGAAAAGCTTTATAAGGCCAATAAACTAAGTTTTTATGAAATGGCCTCTCTTCTTGTAGTGCTGGGGAAAATGTCTTAGCAGTTTTCCTAATGTAAAACTTCTCCCCTTGTTCATCGTTTTCTTTGCTATAATGAATCGTAACATTGTCATGCTCACCAGCACACAGCATTGCAAACCACAAGATGCTGTAGAAAGACCCTGGTCAGAGTGAAGTACCATTTGCAGAGGCAGTTGCCAAGTTCTGCAGTATAATAACTTTTGGAATACAGCAATCAAAAAAGCCCGGGCTTCCCTGTGCAAGTGTCTAAAGAAATTAAACTGAGATGAGAAGAAGGCAGATGACAGGCCTCAAATACATTTCACAGTTTGCTTCTCTTTTTGAGCATGTAGGATTTTCAAAAGAATGTATAGTCTGGCTGCTGGATGCAGATATTTGAGTTATTTGTGAGTCTGGGAGCAGGAAAGGGAGGAGGCAGAAAGTGCATTGGTGTGGACCAGTTCAAAGCAAGCTACCGGCAAAAAGCTAAATGTGGTAATATAGACTGTAGATAGAGATGGCCCAATCTCTCTGCAAAGCACACCAAAAACTGATTATACTTGATTCTGCTTCAGAACACCTAAAGCTATAGTTGAACTTTACCTTTTCATTCTACAGTGGGTCACTTTTGCTCATTCTAAGCTAAGCACAAAATGCAAAGAAATAAGGGTTGAGATAGCTCATTCTTGCCAGTACTTCAGCCAGAATAAATTTGTCCATTCAGGGTATCTTGCCCTTGCTACTCAAAGTGTGATCCGTGGTCTAGCATCACATGGGAGCTTGTTAGAAATGCAGAATCTCCACCCAAGACCCACTGAATCAGAATCTGCATTGTTAATAAGATACCCAGGGGATGTCCTTGGACATTGTAGTTTGGAAAGCCCTGGTCCACAGCACTTGGTGAAGTTATCTCCGCAGTTTGGAAGGATGAAGGTGAATACAGGGCTTCATAAAAGCAAGAATAAATCTATTTACTATCTTATTTATATGCCTTTCTTTCTATAGGGACTTAACTCTTTTAAAAACAATTTGATTCCCAAACTTTTAGAAAGAAAAGTTGAGATGTACTGTGGGAATGACAAGAGTCAGACTTTTCCATAGCTGGGGAATATTTTTAATGAGTAATGGACTATTTCAAAGCAAACATTATTTTATTCTGAGCGTTACTTGAAACATTATAAATAGTAGGATTCCATTTTTTGGCATGGTCCACGCCATGGCATGATCCTAAAGGAGTCAGCATGGGCTGCCCTCTCCGAGCTGGCAGGGCCGCTGGAGGGAGAACTGTTGGCAAGGCCACAGCTACGAGCACTTGCTGCAACCAGAAGGACTGCCTGCCTCGGCTTTGTGGTTATTGCCTTCTCTTTCGATATTTTGGTTAGCATGGCAGTTCTCTGAATTCCCAAAAGATAATAAAAATAACACAAATAATTATGCAGTCATTGAACTAAACATTCCCACAGAAGGATCCGAGTAAATTGGACAATTTAAAATTATCCCCTTGTGATAAATTGACCACACCAACATATGTTCCAAAAGCACTGCTCATGACTAAATATGAAAAGACAAAAAGGAAAAAAAAAAAAAAAAAAGAATCAGGTGTTGGGAAAAAAACATATGCTGTAAAATTATTAATTAGATCTTAGAAAAATAAGAGAGTGTAACTGGTTTTGTGAAGGATGGTGCTATGCACAAGGACACTTTAACATTTAGATCAAGATAGCAGGGCCACAGCAAATGCATAACCTTAAAATGTGCATGATAATCAAATATCCGCTGTTCATTTACATTTGGCTCCCACCCTGCTAACAGGGTAGATCTTAACCACAGTTTCCTACAGAGAAAGGTCACAAGACAACTTCAAGACAATGAAGGGATGGTTTGAATCTGATAAAACCGGATTCCAGGAAATAGAAGCATGAGTTGATCACTTAAGACGTGCTGACCTCTAAAAAAGTTTCCTACCTGCTTTATGGACCATTGATTTAAGTTTGCTGATACAATAAAAATAGTTCCCCAAACCCCCCACCTGCAGAGAAAAATCTAAATAAAAGGCATTGTCTCATGCTCTACTGTGCTCCAGCTGCAACACGCTGACAGCCAGCAGAGAGAGAACGTGCATATGGATGCACTGAGGTCTCTGTCTGTGTTTGTTATTTTCGCCGACCCTCCCTCTCCCTTTTCGAGTACCCACAACTCGACTGGAGCTGGTCTCCGGCAATTTTTATCTTTTTGAGGCAGCAAGCAGACAAATCCATGGGTGCTTCCCACTTTAACTCCCACGACTCTAAAAATTCTTTTGATTATGTTATAGTAAAACACTCTGTAACACAAAGAATTTATTAAAATGAGAATATGGTTTTCAGGTTTCACTGGGGATAGCACAGTCTCCAGGGGCTGAATATGAAGTAGCTTGGCTACTGTGATATTTGAAAGCACAAGACTTGATGACTGAAAGTCTTGGATCCTGGAATTAGATAATTTTCTGTAAATATCTGACTGGATCTGTCCTTCAGTCTCAGGGCCTCAGATGGCCCGCTTGCCCAGAGTGCAGTGTGCACAGGAGGGGAACCATTCTTTCCTGCCACTGAGGAGAATATCTCAGATGGCTATGTGAGGAGTGGATCACAACAGAAGCCAAACTATGTTGGAGGGTACTGGGTCTCCAGAGTCCTGGTCTGATAGGGCTGATTTCATAGGGGAAACAAAATTATAGAAATGGAAGAGAGTAACATTAGTGGCTTGGAGAATCGCACTCGGGGGACTTTCTCAATTATCTTGAGAGGAAATCTAACTGATTTCAACTTCTCTGAGAGGTCACAATGTCCAAAGTATGAAGGGGAGCTCCTGATTAGGCCCAGGTGCTTTCTGACTCTCCTTGGGGCACAGGTGATCCCTTAGAACATGGCAGAGGTTGTCATAGAAAGTCTCTTTAGATGTGTAGCTCTCAGACTGGGAGACCACACTGTATTTTCTTTTTAAGGGAAACATGGGAATGTTTCTCATGTGCCTCTAAACTCTAACCACGAATGAAAGAATTTATTAAGAAGCAATGCCACAGTTCGTGCTGTAGTCCCAACACTATTGTTCTATGAGCTAAGTGCTGTAGTTCACTTCAAACAAATGTTATATTCTTCTTCCTCCACCAATCACATATGCCTATTAGTGAGTTGACAAGGGAATCGTGGAGAGAAAAACAAGTATTCTTCCCTGATGATGGGCATATTAACATTTTACACATCAAGACCTGACACTCCATCTCATGTTATGTAATACTTCCTGATGGTAAAATGAAAACCTACCTAAAGAGAGTTATCTGAAGGAGTTCTCTATGTAAACAAACATAATCAAAGAGAATTTGGGGTTCCACGTTTGGCTACTTGAGGTAACTAGTACTTGGTACTACGATAGTAGTGGTATTGATGTGAACATGACTGGGAAGTAGGGATGAAAAAAATGCGGCAAGTGTTGTTTTCATTATGGGTCCTAAGTGTGTGAATTTGGCATTCTGGCTGTAATAAAAATCCATGATATACATCTAACATGCTATATTCAAAAACCATTTGTTGACAGTCTCCTGAACACTTGGCATTAGGATAGTTCTGAGAGTAAAGTCTGAAAGAAGCAGTTGGCATCCATAGGAATTCTGGATGCTCACTAGCTATTGAAAAGATAGCAATATGAATAACCAGTCTTTCAACACTATAAAAAGTGTTGCAAAGGAGCTAGATTAAGCTAGCATTTACTGAGTGTTTACAATGTGATGAATATTCTCCAATGAATCAGCATAAATGCTAACTGTTAAACTAATGTCTCACTATTTTTATCTAAAATGCGTTGAGACTATTTCAATAAGTGTTTCTGAAGCAATTGGACATTCATAGGCAAAAGCCAAACAGAAAAACTTTCCTTAACCTAATCTTCACATTTTATTAACTCAACATGAATCACAGACTTAAATGTAAAATGTAAAACTAGAAAAAATTTAAGAGAAAAACCTCCTGCTCAAGCGCTGAGCAAAGAGTTCTTAGATTTGATACCAAAAGCACAACCCATAAAGAAAAAAAAAAACATTGATCTCATTGAAATTAAAAGCATTTATTCTGTGAGAGACACTGTCAAGAGGATGGAAAGGCAAGCTACAGACTGGGAGAAATATTTGCTAACTATATATCTGACAAAGTACTAATACCTAGAATATTTAGAACTCCCAGAATACAACATGAAAAAACACAACAATCCAATTAGAAATGAGTAAAAGATATGAGTGAACATTTCACAGAACAGGATATTCATGTGTCAATCTCATTTACAACAGCACAAAAGAAAAAAACATTTAGAAATAAATTTAACCAAGGAGGTTAATAATCTGTAAAATGAAAACTATACAACACAGATGAAATAAATTGAAGGTGACAGAAACAAATGGAACGATATCCTCTGTTCATGAACTGGAAGAATTCATATTTAAAAATATTTATATTACACAAAAGATCTACAGATTCAATGCAATCCCTATCAAAATTTCAATGGCATTTTTCACAAAAATTAAAAAAAAAACATAAATAACCCAAAAGATACCAAATAACCTAAGGAATATTGAGCAAGAACGACATAGCTGGAGGCATCACACTATCAAATTTCAAAATATATGACATAGCTAGAGTAATAATAGTATGGCATTGGCATAAAAACAGACATAAACCAATGTAACAGAATAGAAAAAACAGAAATAAATCCATACATTAACAGTAAATTGAGTTTTGACAAAGGGAAAGAATGGTCTGTTCAATAAATGTTCTTGAAAAAACTGGATATCCATATGCAGAAGAATGAAATTGCATTCTTGTCTCACACCATAACAGAAATCAACTAAAAATGAACAATAGACTTAAATATAAGACATGAAACCATAAAACTAGTAGAAGAAAATATAGGAAAAAGTTTCTTGATATTGGTCTGGGCAATGATTTACTGACTATGACCCGAAAAGCACAGGCAACAAAATAATAAATAAACAAAAGAGATTACATTAAACTAATAAGCTTCTGCACAGCATCAGAAGCAATCGACACAGTAAAATCAATCTACAAAATGGGAGACACTATTTGCAAACCACACATCTGAGAAGGTGTTAATTTCCAAAACATATAAGGGATTCATATAACTCAACAGAAAGAAAGCAAATAACATAGTTAAAAAGTGGGCAAAAGATCTGAACAGATATTTCTGGGGAAAAAAAAGACATACAAATATGCCAACAGACATATGAAAAAATGGTCAACATCACTGATCATCAGAGAGGTGCACGTCAAAACCACAATGAGATATCACCTCAAACCTGTTAGAATGGCAGTTATCAAAAATATAAAAGATAGCAGGTGTTGACAAGGATGTAAAGGAAAGGGAACCTGTATACACAGCTGGCGAGGATGTAAATCAGTATAGCCATTGTGGAAAATAGTATGTAGCTTCCTTAAAAAATTATAAGTAGAACTAACACCGTATAGTCCAGCAATTCTACTTCTGGGAATATATCCGAAAGAAATAAAATCTATCTCAAGATGTCTGCACTCCCATGTTTATTGCAGCATTATTCACAGTAGACAAGATATGGAATCAACTTAAGTGTCCATTGACCGATTAATAGATAAAGAAAATGTGAGTTATAAACAATGGAATATTATCCAGCCTCAAAAAGAAGAAAATCCTGTGATAATTGACAACATGGATGAAGTTGAAGGACATTATGCTAAGTGAAATAAACTAGGCATAAAACGATAAATATTGCATGGTCTCATTTATGCAATCTAAAAATGTCAAAGTCATAAAAGCAGAGGATAGAATAGGTGCTTGGCACATGGGTGGTGAAGGAAATGGTGAGATGATGGTAAAAGGTCACAGTTATGCTGCATGAATATGTTCTGGAGACCTAATGTACAGCATGGTGATTATAGTTAATAATAATGTATCATATACTTGAAATTTGCAAGACAGATGGTCTTAAATGTTCTCACCATACACACACAAAAATGGTTAACTATGTGACTTAATGGATATTTTAATTAATTTGACTGTGGTCTTCATATCACTGTGTGTGTGTGTGTGTGTGTGTGTGTGCCGCCTATTGTAGACCTTACACACAATTATAATTTTTTCAGATATACCTCAACAGAGCTTGAAAAAAAAAAAAACTGTCCTGAGTTTATGCACCATCTATTCAGATCCTTATGTAGGACACCACTGAAGACTCTACTGAGTGGAGAAAAAAGTACTCTCTGCTTCTATGAGTCTGACAGTTTTAGATTCCACATAAAAGTGAGATCATGCATTATTCATCTGTCTGTGTCTGGTTTATTTCACTTAGTATAATGTTCTCCAGGTTCATCCATGTTGACACAAACGGCAAGATTTCCTTCTCTCCGAAGGCTGAATATCATCCTATTGTATAAATTTTCTATGTCCATTCATCCATTGATGGGCATTTAGGTTATTTCCATATCTTGGCTTTTTTGAATAATACTTCAGTGAACTTAGGAATGCAGACAACTCTTCAAGATCCAGTTAATGGAACAAAATAAAAAGCCCAGAAATATATTCACACATTTACCAGAAATTGAACATTGACAAGAACACCCAATGGGGAAAGAATAGTCGTTTCCGTAAATGGTGTTGAGAAAACTGGATATTCACATGAAGACAAATAAAATTCCACCCTTCTCTCTCAGCAAACACAAAAGTCAACACAGAATGGATTAAAGGCTGAAACCATGTATATATTTAAATTGTGCAACTAAGTAAGACCTGAAACAACTATGAGAAAACATAGTAAAAACGTTTATGGATACGAGTCTGGGCACTGATTTATTGGATATGACCTGAAAAGTGTATGCAACAAAAGCAAAAATAGACAAATGGGATTATATCAAACTAAAAAGCTTCTGCATGGAAAAGGAAGCAATCAACAGATTGAAAAGGCAACCTATGGAATAGGAGACAATAAGTCTGCTTCATTCATAACCTCCAGAGAGGGAAGGTATTATTTCAGTTTTTCAGGCCAAAAAACTTAGAGTTACTCTTGACTTCTCTCTTTCTTTCAAACACCTCATCTAAACCACCAGGAATTTCTTTTAACTCTACCTTCAAAATACAAGCACTATATGCTCACTTTTCTCCATCTTTACTGCTATACTGGTCGGAGTCATTGTTATTATTTGTTGCCTGGGTTATAAAAATGGCCTCTTAATTTGTCTTTCTGTTTTTGGTCTTGTTTGGGCTCCTACGGTTGATTTCCAACAAAATAGCCAGGTACCCTCTTTTAAAACCTATCTGAGATCATATCACTTGGCTCAACTTCTCCAGTGTGTCCCTAGTCCATTCTGAGAAGTCCTTACACTGTCTGGCCCCTCTGTTACAGCTCTACCATCTTCTCCTCCTTCCTCTTTCTCACTTCACTCCAGCTGCCCTGGATTCTGTGTGTTTGGGGAATGCACAGGCACTCTCCTGCCTTAAAACCTTTGTTAATGGGTTTCTTCAGTTTGGAGCACTCTTCATCCCAGGCATCTACATAACTCACAATTTTTATCTCCTGCATATCTTTCTGCAAAGGTTACCTTTACTACCAGGCCTACATTGAGTGTCCCCTTTGAAGTTGCAACTGACTTTCCTCTCCTGACACTTACATGTGCCCTCACTGTGCTCTTTTTATTGTTATTTAATTAAATTGTACTTAGTACTCCCTAGCACACTATATAGTTTAGTTATTATCTTTATTATTTACTGTCTAGGTTTGAATGACCACATAAAAGTCACATGTGACAGAGATTGTGTTTGGCTCACTAATAGATCCCAATCATTCAGGGAGTCTGGGTACTTAGAAGGTGCTCAATAAATTTGTTGAGCATGAAAGTTTTACTAAATGTTACCTGTACACTGATTGAGAATTTTATTCCTCAGCAACCTGAACAATTGACTCCTATTTTGCACCCTAAAAGAACACAGGAAGATCTTGCTGTAAGTTTCTCGTAGTACTTTCTGGCCAGTGAATGTTCGTGGCTTTTCCCACATACAAAGATCATGTTCATTTTCTCTGGAACTTTTCATTTATTCCAGAGTTAGGTCTATAATTTTATCCCAGCCTCCCTTGCTGTACTTTAAGGTAAGCAAAGATGTTTTCCTAAGTCTGGACTACGATCAATATTCATTCTTGTCTTTTTAAATATAATTATGGCTTTTGATCTAGCGATCTCTAGTCATAATCACCAAAGTCAGCAAGTACTGAATTGAACACTATTTGAAGAGTTTTACTCAATTGCTGAAGTTGTCAGAGACAAGCAGCCTCAAATTGCATTAAATCCACGGACCTTTGGAAACACCTTGTGAATAAATATTTTAAACTTCATTTTTTTCTTCTGCTGCTTCTGCAATTGATTTCTGTAAACAAATTCCCTGTGAGCTGAAAGCTCACAACTAGATGAAAATTGCCCACACACAAAAGTATCAGACTTTGTCCAAAATATCTCAAGAGAACATCGAGGTTGAGTTGAAATACAAGAAAAACTTTAACTCTTTATTGACTCAACCAGCAACAGGCATGACTGACAATGAAGTCACTTAAACTGCACGTGGTCTGCGCCAGACTGTTAAAGGCTGTTCATGCCCAAAGACGTATGCATCTCAAACATTTAAAAGATCCCTTTGTGGAGGTAAACTATTTGTGATATTATTTATATATCACACATCCTGATGTCTTAATTTGGAAATACTGAATAGAGTTCTGGAAAACTACCTGGAAGCTCTTTCCAGAGAAGATGATAATGGTAAACTCTATTACAGCAAATATGTGTTTAGAAATATTTATAAATTATAATCACTAAAGTAACATGCATGTCCATTCTATCTATGAGGAAAAAATAGCATAAAATAGACTGAAAAATGATTCCATCATATTATGTCAGTTTCATAAAAACAGCAATGCTATTTCAACTTCTGAGTATTGTGAATTTTATCCCAAAATATTCTTATAACAAAAATCACTTAAGTTTTTAGAGGTCTTTCCCTTTTCAGCTGACACAGTATTTCCAAATATGTAATTTCAATAGTCCCATGGAGATAATTTCATTCTTGTTTTGCAGATGAAAATAGTGAAGGTCACAAAGTAAAATAACTTGCCTAAGGTCAAATGTCCAAGTCTGTAGTAGAGCTTTGTTGTTTTCTCGCCAGTATGTCTTCTTCCATACCCGGTGCCTTGATTTGCAAGTACAGAGTAGAGTTCTGGAAGGAAGAGGAAGCTGGAAGTTCTTGCTAAAGGAGATGAAGATGATAAACTCTACTAGAGAAAATATTAATATTTTTTTTCATATCTTCCTTTCCTATTAGATGACAATTTTCTTAAAAAGCATACATTAAATCTGTGTCCCCCACAGCATGCACAGTATCTGGCATGTAATCAGCATTAGAATATTGAGTTAAAAAGGTGTAATGAATATAAATGTGAAACTCTTTCTTTCAAGGACAACATATCCTGCCACTAAAAACAAAGGCCTTTCTCCAGACCCAGAAAACTGTGAGAGGAAGCATGGGAACTGCGGAAAAGATAATCCATCTATTCATTCAACAGCTCTGTATTGAACATCAGCTATGTGCCAGGCACTGTGCTAGGCAAAGGACATAGTAATGCAGAACAGACATAGCACACATCCTCACAGAGAATCCATTGACTTGGAACTCTGGTTCTTGCTGTTGTTACAAAGTATAGGCCTGTGCTTCTCAAACTTTAGTATGCGTAGGGACCACCTAGAGATTTGGCAGATTTTCATTCAGTAGTCCTGGGATGAGGCCAATAATTCTGTTTTTCTCACAAGTTCTCAGTTTATCCAGATTTACCCTTTGAGTAGTAAGGACCAAGATTATAAAAGGTTAGTCTCTCAAAACATTGTCCTGTCTTTCCTCACTTCCTGATTTCTTCAGAGTTACGTGTCCTCATTTGTGTGTGTGTGTGTGTGTGTGTGTGTGTGTGTGTGTGTGTGTGTTTACTTCTATGCAGTATTATTACATATTGGTTTATATATCCAACATTACAGTGAAGTTACAGAACAGACAGAACTGTTCCATCAGTCTCACCACCCCAAATAAAAACTACACACATCACTAACCTCTGGCAACCACTAATCTGTTCTCCTAATTTACAATTTTGTCATTTCCAGAATGTAATATAAATAGAATTGTACGGTATGTAATCTTTTGAAATCGATGCTTTTACTTCACATAATTCTCTGGAGAGTCATCCAGCTTTTTGCCTATATCAACATATCATTCCTTTTTATTGGAGAGAAGTGATCCATAGTACGAAAGTATCACAGTTTGTTTAACCATTTACTAGGTATAGCGTTGTTTTCATTTTCAGTTATTACAAATAAAGCTGTTATGAACTTTGTGTACAGATTTTTGTGTGAACATAAATTTTCATTTCTCTGTTATGAATACGCAAGAATGCAGTTGCTAGATCATATGGCAGTTGTATATTTAGTTTATAAGAAACTGCCAAATTACTGCTCAGAGTAGGTGTACTGTTTTACACTCCACTAGTAATGTTTAAATGTTCTAGTGTGCCCTCATCCTTGCCAACATTTGGTGTTGTCACTATATATATAAAATATTTATATATATATATTTTAAAAATATTTTAAAAAAAAAATATATATATATATTTTGTAAATTTAAAGCATTCTTGTAGTTGTATAGTCATGGTTCAATTTGGTGTTAATTTTCAGTTCCTTAAAGGTTAACTATGTTAAACATGTTTTATGTGCTTCTTTGCAACCTGAATATCCTGTTTGGTTAAATGTCTGTCCATGTATTATCCTGATATTTTAATTGGATTTTTTCTTGGTTGTTTCTGTTGGGTTTTGAAAGTTATTTAAAATTCTAGGCACTACCATTAATTATGCCATTATGTTAAATATGTGTTTTAGAAATATTTTCTGTTTTTTTTCTTTTTTCTTTTCTTTCTCTTTTTTAAGGACAAGCACTGTTATTGTACACAAAAAGAGTCATTTTCCAATAACAGATTCAATTAAATTTAAGCTTGGCTTTCAGGCTCTTCATGGGATCTCTTTGCAGAGAACAAGCTTTTTATTTTTCTTTTTGCTGAGGCTTAACTTATTATTTTTTTTTCCTTTTATGGGTCATGCTTTGGATATCAAGTTTAACAACTGTACATTAGACCTGACTCTGAATATTTATTCCTGTGTTTTCTTTTTTTCATAAAAGCTTTATAGTTTTAAGTTTTACAAATAAATCCATTACTTTTCAACTAATTTTTATGTAATGTGTAAGTACTCTTCAACTAATTTTTATGTAATGTGTAAGTTTTAGATTTGTGTTAATTTTTAGTCTCTGGATGATGCGTGATGACAGCATCATTTGTAGAAAAACATACTTTATTGAATAGTTTTTAATGTTTGTCAAAATTCAGTTGAGCATATTGGCATGGATTTATTTCTGGGTTCACCCTTCTGTTTTGTTTTTATTATTTATGTGTCTATCTCTATGCCAATACTATACTGTCTTGATTATGGTTTATATATGAAGACTTAATACTTAGTAGAGTAATCCCTCTCATTTTATCTTATGTTTTCAAGATTGTTTAGTTATTCTAGTATCTGTAATTTTTCATATAATTTTTTGAATGAGCTCTTCTATGTCTATCATATAGAAAAACTTAGAACAAATGAACATAAATGGCAAATCTTCCTGGGATTTTGATAGGAATGCATTGCAGTTACTTATAGATCAATTTGCAGAGAATGTACATGTTTATTCTATTGAGTCTTTGTATCCATGAACATGGCATGGGTCATCATTTATTTAGATATTCTTTAAATTATTTGATCAACATTCTGCAATGTTTAGCACACAGATACTATACATGCTTATTAAGCTTATTACTAAATATTTAATCTTCTTTGGAGTGATTGTAAGTGGTATTGTGTTTTAATATTGGTTTTCACATGTCCGTTGTTAGTATATAGGAATTGAATGGATTTTCGCATGTTCATTGTTTATCCTGCAACCTTACTGAACTCACTTATTAGCTCTAAAATGTATTTTTGTTTAGGGGCAGTTTTATTTCTTTCTTTCCAATCTGTATGCCTTTTATTTCTTTACCATGCGTAAATATGGTGGCCAGAAATTTTTGTACTATGTTGAATAAGAGTGTTGAGAATGAAAAACTATTCCTTTTTCCTGATCTTAGGAAGAAAGCATTTATCACTTTGCCTTTAAGTGTGATGTTACCTGTGTTTCTTTTTTTTTTTTTTTGAAAAATTTTTTAATTCAGATAAAAAAGATGATTTGTTATTTTAAATTGTTATTATTTATTTATTATTAGCATATTCATTTTTTACAAATTGTGATTTTTCTGTATGCCCTTTACCCAATTTATCACTCCCCAAACCACCTCCCTTGCTCCCCACTATCTCTAATATCCTTAGATTTGCTCTCTCCTTCTGAAATCTCAATGTATTATTGTGGTTCTTCCTTCCTTCCTTCTTTCCTTCCTTCCTTCCTTCCTTCCTTCCTTCCTTCCTTCCTTCCTCCCTTCCTTCCTCCCTTCCTCTTTCCTAGCAACCACTTATGAGTGAGAATATGTGGTATTTTTATTTCCTTGTTAGACTTATTTCACTTAATGTAATTTTCCCCAGACTCATCCATGTTGCTGCAGATGACAGATTTCATTCTTTGTTATGGCTCAGTAGTATTCCATTGTGTGTATATACCATGTTTTCCTTACCCAGTCATCTTCTGATGGACACTTAGATCGGTTCCATAATTTGGCTATTGTAAATAGAGCTGAAGAGAATATGAGAGTGCAGGTATCCTTTTGACATGATGATTTCCATTCCTTTGGATATATACTCAGTAGTGGGATTGTTGGATCAAATGGTAGTTCTATATGTAGTTGTGTGAGAAAACTCCATACTGTTTTCAATAAAGGCTGTGCTAATTTACAGTCCCACCAACAGAGTAGAAGAGTTCACCTTTCTCTACATCCTTGAAGGCATTTATTATTCTGTCTTTTAATAATGGTCAGTCTAACTGGGGTGAGATGATATCTCAGTGTGGTTTTGATTTGCATTTCTTTGATGTTTAGTGATGCTGAACCTTTTCTTCATGTACCTATTGGCCATTTGTATGTCTTCCTTTGAAAAATGTCTATTCAATTCTTTTCCCCATTTTCAATTACATTATTATTATTATTATTATTATTATTGTTGTTGTTGTTGTTGTTGTTGTTGTTGTTGTTGTTGTTTTTACTGTGCAGTTGTTTGAGTTCTTTGCATATCCTGGATATGAATCCCTGATTGAATGTGTAGTTTACAAATATCTTCTTCCATTTTGTGGGGTGTCTTTCTGCTCTGTTGATTGCTTTCTTTGCTGTGCAGAAGATTTTTAGTTTGATATCATCCCATTTGTTTATTTTTTCTTTTGTTGCTCGTGCTTTGGAGGTCTTATTCATAGTCTTTACCCAGTACTGCTTCCTGGAGTGTTTCCCCAAAGTTTTTCTTAAGTAATTTTATGGCTTTAGGTCTTATATTTAAGTCTTTAATCTACTTTGAATTGATTTTGGTATATGGTGACAGGTACAGAACCAGTTTCATTTTTCTGCATATGGATGTCCAATTTTCCCAACACCATTTACTGAAGAGGCAATCTTTTTCCCAATGTATGTTCTTGTTGACTTTGTCAATGATCAGTTGGCTCTAAGTATATGGGTTGATTCCTGGGGTTTCTATTCTTTTCCACTGATTTGAGTGTCTGCTTTTATGCCTGTACCATGGTGTATTGGTTACAATAGCTGTGGAATATAGTTTAAAGTCTAGTAGTGTGATGCCTCCAGCTTTATTTATTTATTTATTTTATTTTGCTCAAGATTGCTTTGGCTATTAGGGGCCTTTTGTTTTTCCATATATATATTAGGATTGCTTGCTCTATTTATGTGAAGAATGTCATTGGTTTTTTGATGGGGATTGCATTGAATCTGTAGATTGCTTTGGGTAGAATGGACATTTTCATGGAGTTATTTTTTACCATCCAAGAGCATGGTATGTATGTCTTTCCACCTGTTTGGACTCTCTTTAATTTCTTTCAGTAGTGTTTTATAGTTCTCATTGTAGAGCTCTTTCACCTCCTTCCTTAAAATGATTCCTAGGGTGTTTTTTGTTTGTTTGTTTGTTTGTTTTGGCGACTATTGTAAATGTGCTTGCTTTCTTGGTTTCGTTTTCTTCTAGTTCGTTACTGGAGTACAAAAACACTACTGATTTTGGGGTATTGATTTTGTGTCCTGAACACTACTGAAATTGTTAATCAGCTCTAAGAGTTTTTGGAAGAGTCTGTCAGCTGCAAACAAATCAGTTTGACTTCATCCTTTTCAATCGGGTTGCCCTGTATTTCTTTTTCTTGCTATTGTGTCTATCTCTGGCTGGTACTTCCTCTACTATGTTAAATAGGAGTGGTGAGAGTGGGCATCCTTGTCTTGTTCCAATTCTTAAGGGAAAAGATCAAAGCTTTTCCCCATTCAGGATGATATTGGCAATTGGTTTGTTGTAAATAGTTTTTACTGTGTTGAGATAATTTCCTTCTATACCTAATTTACTGAGAGTCTTTACATGAAAGGATGTTGAATTTTGGTGAATGCTTTTTTTGCATCTGTTGAGATAATCATATGTATTTTTTTCTTTGATTTCATTGATTCGGTTTATCAAATTATTGACTTGTGTATGTTGAACCAACCTTGCATCCCTGGGATGAATCCCACTTGATTGTGGTGTATAAATTTTTTGATGTGTTGCTATGTTCTGATTTTCAATATTTTTCTGAGGATTTTTACATCTATGATCATCAAGGATATTGGCCTATAATTTTCTTTTTTTGTTGCATTTTTATCTGGTTATGTTATGAGGATAATGCTGGACTCATAGAATTAGTTTGGGAGAATTGCTTCTGTTTCAATGTTTGTGAAAAGTTTGAAAAGAAGTGGTATTAATTTTTCTTTAAAGGTTTGATAGAAGTCACCTGGAAAGCCACCCAGTCATTGGCTTTCTTTGTTTAAAGATTGCTGATTACTGCTTCAATCTCATTGCTTGTCATTGGCCATTTCAGGTTATCTGTTTCTTCTTGGTTCAATCTCGATAGTTTGTATGTGTCCAGAAATTCATCCATTTCCTTTTGGTTTTCATATTTTTTTGGTGTACAACTGTTCATAATAATCTCTAATGATTCTAAGTATTTCTATGGTATCAGTTGTAATGTCTCCCTTTTCATTTCTGATTTCTGTTATTTGAGTCTTCTCTCTTCTTTATTTTTTATTTTATGGCAACGGATCGCAACCCTCAGTGTTGCTCCCGTACCGGACCGGGGACCGGCAACGGGATTGCAAGCCTCAGCGTTGCTCCCGCGCCTCGCTCAGCCAGCGAGCGGGAACCGGTCCGTATGTGGGATCTGAACCCTCGGGCAGGAGCGCCGCCACGCTTCCCAAGCGGCGCACCATCCAGTGCGCCACCGGGCCGGCCCTTCATTGATCTTTTGTACCATTTTTGGGGTGTCCATTTCATTTAGTTTACCTTGATCTTAATTATTTCTTCCCATATACTACTTTTAGGATTGCATTGTTGCTATTTTTCTAGTTCTTTGAGGCATCATTTACTTGAAGTCTTTCCATTTTTGATGTATTTATTGCAAAAAACTTCCTTCTTAGTACTGCTTTTGCAGTATCCCACAGGTTTCAGTAGTATGTACCTATATTTTCATTTTTTTAAGAAATTTTTTGATTTCCTGTTTAATTTCTTCATGGGCCATACATCATTCAGGAGTCTGTTGTTCACTTTCCATGCTCTTGAGTAGTTTCCAGAATTTTACTTGCTGTTGATTTGCAGTTTTAATCCATTGTGGTCTGAAAAGATGCTTGGAATGATTTCAATTTTTTAAAACTTGCTGCGACTTGATTTGTGACCTAACATGTTGTCTGTCCTGGAGAATGTTTCATGTTCTGATGAGAAAAATTTGTGTCCTGTAGTTATTGGATGAAATATTCTGTAGATGTCTGCCAGGTCCAATTGGTCTAAGGTGTACTTTAAATCCTGTGTTTCTTTAATGATTTTTGACTGTAAGATCTGTCTCTTGCTGAGAAAGGGGTGTTCAGGTCACCCACTATTATCGTATTTGTGTCTATCTCTTTTTTTTTCAGTCTAAGAGTGTTTGTTTTACATATCTGGATGCTCCAGTGTTGGGTGTATACATATTTATTATTGTTATGTCTTCTAACTGGATAGATCCCTTTATCATCATATAATGTCCTTTTTTTGTCTCTTTTTATGGTTTCCGTTTGCATGGTATATCATTGTCCATCCCTTAAGTTTTAGTCTGTGTGTGTGTCTCTACAGTTGAGGTAGCTCTCTTGAAGACGGCATATAGTTGGTTCTAGGTTTGTAATCCAATCAGTCACTGTGTGTCTTTTGAATGGGGAGTTTAATCCATTTACATTTATGGTTGTTATTGACAGGTATTGCTTCACTCCTGTCATTATACTGCTTTTTGTTTAGATATTTTAAATATCATTTGTTCCTTTCTTCCCCTTTTATTTTTCATCTTCAATGTTAGTTGGTATTTTGAGGTAACATGATTTAGTTTCTTTCTCTTTCTCAGTTATATTTTGGTGTTAATTGCAGGTTTTGCTCTTTCTTGTAAATCTGTTATAGTGATTATCATTTTCAGATTCTGCTTGCAGGATTCTTTTGAGAATTTCCTGCAGGGCTGGTCATGTGGTACTGAACTCCGATAATTTTTGTTTGTCTGGGAAATACACTATTTCTCCCTCATTTCTGAGGGATTTTCTTCCTGGGTATAGAATTGCTGGCTGGTAATATTTTTCTTTTTTTATTTTGAATGTATCATCCAATTTTCTTCTGGCCTGTAAGGTTACAGTTGAGAAGTCTGCTATTAGTCTGATGGGGGTTCCCTTATAGGTGACTCAATGCTTTTCTCTTGCTGCTTTTAGAATTTTCTCCTTCTCTTTGAGTCTTGCCAGTTTGACTATAATGTGTCTGGGAGAGGATCTTTTTGGATTGAATCTGTTTGGGGATCTTTGGGTTTCCTGGATCTTAAGGTCTGCATTTCCCTCTATACCTGGTAAGTTTTCTGTCATTACTTTCTTAGATAGGTTTTCAATGCCTTTTCCTTTCTCCTCCCTTTGTGGAATACCCATGATTCTAATGTTTGTGGGATTGAGGTTGTGTGCTAGCTCTCTTAAATATTAATTTTAAATTTTTTTTTTTTTTTTTTTTTTTTTTTGTCTATCTGGGTTATTTCCAAAAGACTGTCTTTGAGGTCTGAAATTGTTTCTTGTGCTTGCTCTAGCCTGATGTTCAAGATTTCTGCTCTGTTTTTTATTTCATTGAGTGAATCCTTCATTTCTAGGAATTCTGTTACATTCTTTTTAAGATATTAATCTCTTTGTAAATGTCCTCCTTCAAATCCTGGATATTTTTTCTTGTTTCACTGTTTTTTCTCATTGAGACTTCTCTTATCTCTTTGAGTTTTCTCAAGATCTGTGCTCAAAATTCCTTTTCAGAAATCTCGAAGTGTTTGTTGCTGTATGGGGAAAGATACTTGAGAATTACCATGTATTTTTGGTGGTGTCATATCTTCTCGTTTATTTGCAGTTCTTGTATTTTTTCATTGATGCTTGTTCATCTAGTAGGACACTTGTTTGTTCTATCACCTTGTAGTGGGATATGAGGAGAAAGACTTCCTCCTCTATTTGGAGGCTCTTCTGGTGATTCTCCTCGTATCAATGCAGTTGAGTGTGTGGTGGGCTGCCTTGGCTCCTGTTCAGTTGGTGTATGGGACTCTCCTGGACTCAGACTGGTGTGGGTGGGCCTGTGGCTGTGCTGGGGTTAGTACACAGGCCTGGAGCTCACCTGGGAAGTGCCTCAGTTGGTGAGCAGGCCCATCTGAGGCTCAGACAGGCATGGGCGGGTATGGAGTTGTGTTGGGGGTCAGCATATGGGACCAGCAACCCTGAAAACTTTCTTTATCAAGTTGAAGTACTTTCCCCTCTATTCCACATTTACTGATAGCTTTCATTTCATTTTATTTTATTTTAATCATGAATGGCTTTTGGATGCTGTCAAATGCTTTTTCCTTCCTTAGTTGATATGACCATATTATTATTTGGTTTTAGCCTATTAATATGGTGAATTACTTTCATTAATTTTGTCATGTTGAATCAGTCTTGCATATCTGCATTTAGTCACCATTTTGCAGTCCCACCAACTATGTATGAGGGTTCCTTTTTCTTCAGACCTTCCCAGCATTTATCATTCTGTCTTATGGATATTACCCATCCTAACTAGAGTGAGATGGTATCTCAGTATGGTTTTGAATTGCATTTACCAAATGCTGACTGCTGTTGAGCATTTTTTCATGTGTCTCCTGGCCATTCATACATCTTCCTTTGAGTAATGCCAATTCAGCTCCTTTGCCTGTTTTTCAATTGGGTTACTTCTTTTTTTTCCCCTTTTTTTTTTTAGGTTTTTTTTTTTTTTTTTTTTTTTTTTTTTTTGGCTGTTGTTTGAGTTCCTCGGATATTCTTGATATTAATCCTTTGTCAGATATGTATTTTGCAAATATTTTCTCCCATGCTGTTGGTTGTCTTTTCACTCCATTAATTGTTTATTTTTTTGTGCAGAAGCTTTTTAGTTTGATATAACCCCATTTGTTTATTTTTCCTTTGGTTGCCTGTGCTTTTAGGGTCATATTCATGAAGTCTGTACACAATTCTACTTTCTGGAGTGTTCCCCTTATGTTTTCTTTAAGGAATTTTATTGTTTCAAGGTGTATATTTAATTTTTTAATCTATTTTGAGTTGATTTTGGCATATGGTGAGAGGTACGGGTCCAGTTTCATTTTCCTGCTTATGAATATCCAGTTTTCCTAGCACCATTTCCTGAAGAGTCAGTCTCTTCCCCAGTATGTAGACTTGGTGCCTTTGTCAAAGATCAGATGGCTGTAGGTCTACGGGTTGACTTCTGGAGTTTCTATTCTATTGTAATGATCAGAGTGTATGTTTTTATGCTAGTACCATGCTGTTTTGGTTATTATAGCTTTGTAGCATAGTTTAAAGTCAGGTAATGTTATGCCTCTAGATTTAATTTTTTGTTCACAATTGCTTTGGCTATTGGTGGTCTTTTGTTATTCCCTATAAATTTTAGGATAGTTTGTTTATTTTTTTTTTTTCCATTTCAGAGAAAAATGTCATTGGAATTTTGATGGGGATTGCATTGAATCTGTAGATCATTTTGGGTAGTATGGACATTTTCACAATGTTAATTCTTTCAGTCCAAGTACATGGGATATATTTCCATCTTCTTGTGTCCTCTTTAATTTCTCTCAACAGTGGTTTGTCGTTTTCACTGTAGAGATTTTTCACATACCTGGTTAACTTTGTTCCTAATTTTTTTTTTTGTAGCTATTGTAAATGGCCTTGCTTTCTTGATTTCTTTTTCTGCATGGTCACTGTTGGAGTATAGAAATGCTGCTGATTTTTATGTGTTGATTTTGTATCCTGAAACTTTGCTGAAAACATTTATCAATGCTAAGAGTTTTGTAGTAGAGGATTTAAGATGTTCAATGTATAGGATCATGTCATCTGCAAACAGGGACTGTTTGACTTCATCTTTTCCAATCTGGATGCCCTTTATTTCCTTCTCTTCTTAGATTACTCTGGCTAGTACTTTCAACACTATGCTGATTAGGAATGGTGTGAGTGGGCATCCTTGTCTAGTTCCTGTACTTAAAGGAAAAGCTTTCTTCTTTTCCCCATTTAGGATGATACTGGCAGTGGGCTTATCATATATGATTTTAATTATATTGAGATGCTTTCTATCTATACTTTACTTTTAGAGAGTCTTTATAATGAATGAATGTCGAATTTTGTCAAGTGCTTTTTCAGCGTCTATAGAGATGATTATACGGTCTTTGTCTTTGATTTTATTGATGTGGTGTGGTGTATCACATTTATTGATTTGTGTATGGTGAACCAACCTTGTACCACTGGGACTAATCCTACGTGATCATGGTGTTTAAATTTCTGTATGTGTTGCTGTATTCTGTTAGCTAGTATTTTATTGAGGATTTTCTCATCTTTATTCATCAAGCATATTGTGAGGAAAATAGAATAGTTTAGTCAGGCCCCCTTACCTGAAGTCCAGTTGGGGGTGGTGCAGTACATTCTTTGTAAACAAGTTTTGTGTGGCTGGAGTTAGTGCTCCTGAGCACCCATGAATCTTTTTAGTTTTGTTAGTATTGTGCGTTCTTGAGTTTGTGAAGCAGCAGCTGGACAGCAGAGAGCTTGCATCTAAAAACAGAGCAGGTTTACTCTGTTGGAAGCTGCTCAATTTTTCTTTGGACTTTGCCAGTAGCAGTTGTCTCTGATTTACACTTTGTACTGCCTAGCTCTTAGATGTTTGTGTGCAGAATAAAGTTTCCTATTCCTTCAACCGAGGCACCAAGGAAATTTTTTCCAGTTAGCTGGCTCATAGACCTGTGTGTGAAGGGTTTGTGACCCAGTCTGAACAATGGTCTTGAGGAGTCTGTGAGCTCCAGACCCAGCTCTAGCTCTACATATATTGACCTGTAGTTTTTTCTTTTTGTTTTATCTTTGTCTGGTTCTTGTATCAGTTGATATTTGCTTCATAGAATGAGTTTGGGAAAATGACCTCTGTTTCAATTTTTTGAAATACTTTATAGAGAATTGGTATCAATTCCTCTTTGAACGTTTGGAAGAATTCTGCAATGAACCCATGTGGTCCTAGGCTTTTCTTTGTTGGGAACCTTCTGATAACAGCTTCAATCTATTTTATTGTTATTGGTCTGTTCAGATTTTCTATATCTTCTTGGCTCAGTTTTGGTAGTTTGTGTGTGTCCAGAAATTTATCCATTTCTTTAAGATTTTAAAATTTGTTGGCATATAGTTGTTTGTAGTTGTCAGTAATGATTTCTTTAATTTCTGAGGTATCAATTATAATATCAGTTTTCATTTCTAATTTTTGTTATTTGTGTCTATCATCTATTTTTAGTTAGGCTTGATAATGATTTGTCAATTTTATTTACCTTTTCAAAAAACCAACTTTTTGTTTAATTGCTCTTTTGTATTGATTTTTGGGTTTCTATTTCATTGAGTTCCACTCTAATCTTAATTATTTCTTTCCATGTGCTACCTTTGGGTGAGGATTCTTCTTGTTTTTCTAGTTCGTTAAGGTGAAGTGTTAGGTTGATTATCTTTCCATTCTTCTGAAATAAGCATTTAATACAATAAATTTCCCCCTTAGTACTGCTTTTACAGTATCCTACAGGTTTTGGTGTAATGAATAATTATTTTCATTAGTTTTAATAAATTTTTTGATTTCCTGTTTAATTTCTTATTGGACCCATATGTCATTAAGTAGAATGTTGTTTAATTTCCATGTACTTGTACAGATTTCAGATTTTTCATTTGTTACTGATTTCTAATTTTAATCCATTTTGATCTGAAAAAAAATGGAATAATTCCAATCTTTTTTAATATGTTGAGACATGATTTGTGACCTAACATGTGATCTATCCTGGAGAATGTTCCATGTGCTGATGAGAAGAATGAATATTCTGAGGTTGTTGGATGGAATGTTCTGTAGATATCTGCCAAGTCCAATTGGTGTAATGTGTTGTTTAGATCTTGTGTTTCTCTATTGATTCTCGCCTAGATGATCTATCCAATACTGAAAGTGGGGTGTTCAGGTCCCCTGCTATTATGGTATTAGTGTGTATCTCATTCTTTAGGTCTAATATTTTTTGCTTTATAAATCTGGATGCTCCGACATTGGGTTAGTATATATTTATGATTGTTATCTCTTCTTGATGGATAAAACTTTTTTTTTCATTATATGTTGGCCTTCTATATCTCTTTTTATGTTTTTTTTTGGTATAAAGTCTATTTTATTTGATATAAGAATATCTATTCCAGCTCCTTTTTCATTTCTATTTGCATGGTATATCTTTTTCCATCCTTTCACTCTTAGTCTATGTTTGTCTTTACATGTGAGGTGACTCTCTTGAAAGCAGCATATAGTTGGGTCCCCTTTTTAATCCAGTCAGTCAGTCTTTGTCTTTTGAGTAGGTAATTTAATCCTTTTACACTAAGAGTTGTTATTGAAAGGTGTTGATCTACTCCTAGAATTTTATTGATTTTCGTTTGGATGTCTTAAAGATACTTTGTTCCTTTCTTTCTGATTTACTGTGTGTCTTCTGTATTTATTGGTTTCTTTGGAATGGTAGATAAACTTTTTTTCTCGTTATTATTAGCATTTTAATTTTACTAGTGGGTCTTGTTTTTTTTCTTGATTATTTGTGGTACTGGTGGTTGTTTTTCAGTTACCAAACCCAGTACTCCCTTGAGAATTTCTTGTAAGGCTGGTCGTGTGGTATTGAACTCCAACAGTTTTTGTTTGTCTGAGAAATATACTGTTTGTCCTTCATTTTGGAAGAATAGCATTGCTGGGTAATGTATTCTTGGCTGGCGATTTTTGTCTTTTAGGATTTGAAAATATCACCCCAGTCTTTTCTGGTCTTTAGGGTTGCTGGTGAACAGTGTGATGTTAGTGTGATTGGGGCTCCCTTATTGGTGACTTGATGCTTCTCTCTTCCAGCTTTTAAGATTCTCTCTTTGTCTTTCATTTTTGCCAGTTTTAGTATAAAATGTCTTGGAGATGACCTTTTTGGGTTGAATATGTTTGGGGATCTTTGAGCCTCCTGAATCTGAAGATTTGTGTCTTTCCCCATACCTTGGAAATTTTCTGCTATTATTTCATTGACTATATTTTTGATGCCATTTCCTTTTTTCCCCTTTTGGAAAACCCATGTTTTGGATATCTGAGTGCTTAAGGTTGTCTGTTATCTCTCATAGATTTTCTTCAATGTTTTAAATTCTTTTTTCTTTTTCATTTATTTATTTATTGTCTGCCTGTGTTACTTCAAATAGCCCATCTTCAAGGTCAGAAAATTCTGCTTGTTCTAGCCTGCTGGTTAATCTCTCTGTTGTGTTTTTAATTTAATTAAATGTATTCTTCAGCTCTCCATGCTCTGCTACATTCTTTTTCCGGGCATTGATTTCTTTGTACATTTGTTCTTTCAGTTTCTGTATACTTTTTCTTATTTCATTGTGTTGTCTAGCTGAGTTTTTTTGTATCTCATTTAGTTGCCTTAGAATTGTTGCTCTAAATTTCTTGCCAGTCATGTTAAGGACTTCTTGTTCTATAGGATCTAGTATTGATAGTCATTATTATCCTTTTGTGGTGCTGTACTTTCTCGATTTTTCATATTTCTGGTATCCTTCATTTCATGTTTAGTCATTATGGCAGGGGATTTCATGGCCTACTCGTTCAACCTTAGTGTCTGGATAGGATCCTGCAGGGACTGCCAATTTGGCATGGTGGCCCCAGTTCCTGTGGGCCGGAGGCTTGAGCCTCTCTGGGCTGCAGGGACTTGCCTGGGTTGGGAGTCCCAGGGTGGTGCCTACCTGTTCCAGTGCAGGTGGCTTGGGCATGTGGGCCTGGTGGCTCTCAGGCCTTTCTGGGCAGCGTGCACTGGCCTGGGCTGGGAGTCCCACGCCTGGTCTAATAATTTTATTTACTCTGATTTATTACTGATATAG
Organism: Galeopterus variegatus; assembly: GCF_000696425.1. Lineage (NCBI taxonomy): Eukaryota > Metazoa > Chordata > Mammalia > Dermoptera > Cynocephalidae > Galeopterus > Galeopterus variegatus. The sequence goes on along the minus strand of NW_007726402.1, from coordinate 699,616 downwards.
CCTCTCCTCTTTATTAAATTAATGTTTGCTTTATATATCTTTTATCAACCTTTTACTTTCAACCTACCTACATCATTTTATTTGAAGTGCGTTTCTTAAAGTCACCATATTGCTATATCGTGTTTTAAAAATATTCTGCTAATTTATGTCTTTCATTTGTTATATCTAAAACATCTGATTTTAAAGTAATTAGTGTGCTAAAACTTAAATCTATTGTTTATTATTTGTTTTCTGTTTGTTTCCTCTTGTTCTCATTCCCCTATTTCTCTTTTCTTACATTCCTGTGAGTCAATTGAGCATTTTTTAGAATTCCATCTTGATTTATTAACAGTGGTCTTAAGTGTATTGCTTTGCATAGATTTCTTATGGTTGTTTTTGGCACTATAAGATACATGCATATCTTTTCACAGTTAACAAATATTAACGTTTCACCACTTTGTGTGTGAAATAGAAATCTCAGTTCCATTTAGGTCCCTTTATCTTTTCCATATTTTAACTATAATTGTATTTAGGCATTTCCTCTACATATGTTGTGTACTGCATCTGATTCTGTTATGATTTTTGTTTCAACCACTAAACGTGATTGATTTTAGACACTCATGGGAAGTTTAATGTGTTATATTACTCATCGGCATACCAAATTTGATGCTCTTTTCTTTCCATTCTGAAGTCCCAAGCTGTAGTCTCCTATTTTTTACTGTAACAAATTACCACAAACTTAGTGGCTTAAAATGAAACAAATGCAATGTCTTACAGTTCTAGAAGTCAGAAATTCAAAATGGGTCTTACAAAGCTAAAATCAGGATGCTGGCAGTACTGAATTTCTTCAAGAAGTTCATAAAAGCTGCTCACATTCCTTGGCTTGTGGCCCCTTGCCAGCAATTACATTATTCTGACCTTTACTGCTGTCTTCACATCTATTTCTGTGGCCATGACACGCCTGCCTCCTTTTTTTTACTTATAAGGACACTTGTTATAACATTGAGCTAACCCAGAAAATCCAAGAGAATCTCCTCATCTAGAGGTCCTTAACATGATCATATCTTTAAAGTCCATTTTGATACATAAGGTTACATATTCATAGCTTCATAGGATTAGGATATGGATACATTTGGGAGCAATTATTCTGCCTTCTACACAAGCCTCCTTCTATTGTCATTTCTTTTATGTTTAACGAACTCCATCTAATCACTCTGTATGAGTAGGTCTGCTAACAGCATTTTTTTTAGTATTCTTTTATCTGATAATCTCTTTTTGCCCCTTTATTCCTGAAGATTTTTTTGTTTGAATATTGAGTTTGTGAGTGACAGTTCTTTTCATTTGGTATTTGGTAAATGTTTGCCACTTCTTTCCAGACTTCATGGTTTCAGATGAGAAAACCACTGTCAATCCAATCAGTATTCCGTTATTTATAAGTTGTCACTTCTCTCTGGCTGCTTTCATATTTTTCTTTTTTTAAAAATTTTTCTTTAGGTTTCACAAGTTTAATTATGATGTGTTTTAGTTTGGGTTTTTTGGATTTTCCTACTTGGGGTTTTCTCATCATTTTAAATTTGTAGGTTTATGTCTTTCACAAGGTTTGGGAAGTTTTCAGGCATTACTTCTTTGAGTAATTTTATAGTATCACTCTCCTCCTTCTAGGTATCGAATGATGAAAATGTTAGGTCTTCTAGTTGTCTCATCAGTCCCTGAAATTATGTTTATTTATTTAAGTATATTTTATTTTTGTTGTTTAGATTGAATAAATTGTATTGATCTGCCCTCAATTTATTGATTTTGTCCTGTTATCTCCATTCTACTATTGAGCCAATCCAGCAAGTTTTCTATATTTCCTCCTGGTGTATTTTAAATAAATTGTATTCCTTTGCTAAGATTTTCTATTTTTTTAAAGAATCTATAATTATTTGCTGAAGCATTATTTTATATATATATTGCCTCCTTTAAAATTCTTGTCAGATAATTTCAACATTTTATTCATCTTGATGTTGGCATCAGTTTATATTCTTTTCTCATTCAATTTGGAATTCTCCTGTTTCTTGCTATCATGAGTATTTTTCTACTGTATCCTGGACATTCACAGCGTTATGTTAGAGGACTCTGAGTCTTATTTATGTATGAGGTTCAGGGGGGTGTGGATGCCCAGCTTCCTGCTGGACCCCCTGATCTCACCCCTACAGAAGTGGATTATTTATTTGCACTTCCTCATAGTGAGATGGAAGGTCAGCTAGCCTTTGCCTCTGCCAACACCTTCTCAGTGACTGTGTGGCACTGATTTTTACCTCGTTGTAGACTCTGAATGAATATGTAAGCTGTGCTCCTCACTGGGCCTCTCTGACATGAGGGAGAGTAGAAGAGGAGGGTTGACACAGAGTTTTGCAACTACAGGATTTGAGTGGAAACTCACCTCCCTGCTGGGCACTATGACATGATATGAAGAGAGGGAAATAAAGTGTCAACTAACTCCACCTTCTACCACCTCATTCCACCTCAGTATTGATGGATAAGTGTCAATGTCCTGCTCCCTATTGTGCTCCACTGACACAAAGGAGGACATGAAGCCTAGTGGTAACTAGCTCTGCCTTTTGCCACTTCACTAAGTCTTGTTTCTTCCAGGTAGGTGTAGAGAATCTGCTTATTGTTATATCCCACTGACACAATTCTAGATGTGGGGAGAAATATAACACCATCTGTCACTGGCTGACAGGGGACAGAAGATCAATACCCTGCTCAGTCTCACCTTGGCAGAGAGACTGAAGCACTGCCTGCCTCTGATGTCAGAGGAGAGGGTCTGGGGAGGTTCAATGGCTGGCCTCAACACACCCTATCCTCTTGCCAGTTTCTTGACTCCACCACAGGAAAGAATTCAAGATCAGAGTCATAATAGAAAGTGAGAACAGGTTTAATGTAATAAATAAGAGGTACAGATTTCACAGAGAGAGCTCAGCCTAGCTCCAGTGACTGAGCAGGGCCTGCACCAAGTTTAATACAAAAGTAAGAAATACACACTTAAAGTTTAGTACAGAGTGCAATAGGGTGAACAGCCACCTCCTCAAAATAAGCTTAAGACAAAAGTAAAGCATATACACCTCAGCCAGCAAAGTGTGGGTTGACCCCAGGAACGTGAGCAACAACCCTGCTTCCTGCCAGGACTCAGCTTTTATATTTTCACTATCTAATACACATTCATGCTATCTAATGAATTTTCAACTAAGAAGGTGGTTCCCTGTTATGTAACATAGTCTTGCACGTGCTCAGTTGGTCTCTTTTTGGATCATGTTCATTGGTCAAATCCTATAACATGTACTGATCATATTCAGCAATAGTCTGTGCTCTTTAGCACCTCTAGTGGAAAGTTATTCAAGGAATAAACTCCACTTTACTGAGCATGCTTGGCTAACAAGGTCATATAACCCTTCTCTACTGAGCCTGCCCAGGAACTGGATTTGTATAAATCAGCCCCTTGAGGGGCTGTGTTTGTGTCAAAAAAAAAAGGTCTAACTAGCAATAGTAACTGTCTTGTAGGAGAGGCCCTAGAGGAGGGGCTTGAGACCTTGGAGAGTGGCTTGAAACCCAGATGTGTGCCCTGAAATCCAAACCCAGGGAAACTGAGCATCTCCTGTCTCACTTCCACTGATGGGTCATAAATGATCACACGCCCACTAGATTAAACAATATTATTGCTGGAGGGGAATTGGTGTACTGCCTGCATCTGCCAGGGAGGGGATAGATGATTAGCTTCTGTTCTCAACCCTGCCAACACCACCAAGCTGGGAAATCAGAGTGCTTCCACCTGCTTCTATGTCATAGTAGAAAGTGTTAAAATAAAGAATTAGCTGTGCTTGGCAATTTCTGGAACTGAAGGAGAGGAGTACAGCTTTTTCATTGTTCCATTTTTATTTCGCTGGAGTTGGGCAGCTATTGCTAAAAAGGTTTCTGTAGTTAGGCCACCCATTTTCCAGACCTTTGGCTAGAAAGATAACAGGTTTATCTTTTCTGTGTTTGTTGGTAGTTCTGGGCTGGAGGCTTCTGTAGCATCCTGTCTGGGACATATGCAGGTGATAAGAAAACCCATTGAATGTTACTGTCATGCTGTTCCTCAAGTCCCAAGGTCCCTAGGCAGCCTTCTTCCTACCTTTTAGACTCTTTCTTTGCCTGTTTATTGTATCCTATTCAGGGCTTTAGCTATAAGAGTAAGGATCTGGAAGGAAAGGGGGGCTTCTCCATCTTGGCTGGAAATTGAAGTCTCCTACCCTGTTCTTTAAGTACAAATACTTCAGGGTCACCCGACAGAAGTAGCAGTTGATGATATTATATTAAACCTTTCCAATTTATACAAATCAAATGAGATAGGCTTATCGCAGACACGTGTCAGGATCAGAAAAAAAATTTTGTGACCTTGTTTTCATTCCTACGCTGTCAGCAGAAATGAGACTAAGGCAAAAAATCAGATTCATTCCACACTCCACTGTTTTTTTTTTCTTTTTCCTTTACTCCCTAAATAATAATGCCCACTCAGAGACCCTAATCAGCTTAAACACTGAGACTTGTTATTTTGCTACTTCGTGCATGCAGGAAGATTCAACTTGCTTTAAAGCACAAATAAACTAAACACCTGTGTGTGACTTTGCTGCAAATCCCCATAAATTCAGCAATGCAAACCTCATACTTGCTCTTCTGCAGTTTAATTCTAGCCTATTGCTTTCAACTTCTTCAGGGATTAAAAAGTAATAATGTTTTCAGTTATTTAAATTTACGTATTTTCTGTATCCACAAGACACTTTAAGCCTGCAAGTAACAGGCCACTATAGGATGGAATGTGCTTCCTGTGAATTTTTACTAAGTATTGACCCTTTTTTTCAGCCATGGATATTGCAGTCTTCAAACCATGAAGGCTCAGCCTCAGGACACTTTCCTTCTTTCCCATTAAATTGCTCTTTAATAGCAACTGAAAGGGGTGAGTAGTAACTCTGAGGGCCTTCCTCCTGGTTCCCAGGCCCTAGAAGAACGATCAGGATCTATGGGGTTAATGAAATGACAGCAAAAAAGCTCTGGCTTCCCTCCTTGTAGGTCAATCACAGCTGATTACAGAAAGAACTCCTGGCTTCTCATCCTGCATCTGAATATAGCATTTCCTTACACCCTTCCAAGTCCAACATGTCTTATTTTCCTCGTTACTTTGCTAATATTTTCAAGTGCTCAGCCCTAAGATGCCCAGCAATTGATGGCAGGCATTCATAGAAATGATTCTTAAACCTTTACACCCAGGTTATGTACTCTCTTCCCTCTCTAAGGATAACTCAGAGTGATGAAAATGTCATGACATGATGAATTTTTAACATGTTTTTGTGAAATAGAAGGATGTGGCATGCTTGCACCAACACCTGACAAACTTTGGTGTTTAAAAGTCATTTAAAAACACTTTTTAGATTCATGCTATGATTTTATCAATACATAGTTAAAACTAACAGCTTAAGTGTAAATTTCTTAAGTTTGTTTCATATAGAAATTATAAAGATACCACTCTGTATCAAATAGAATGCAGAATTATAAAAAACACTACCATTCACAGCAATATGGATGGACTTCGAAAAAAATACAGTAAGTGACATAAGTCAGGCACAGAAAGAGAAATACCACATGTTCTCACTTATTTGTGGGAGCTAAAAATAAATACATAAATACACAAAGAATCGGGGGTAGGGGGGCCGGAAAGAAGACACAACTATCACAATTCCTTGAACTTGTTAAGACAATTGAACAGATATGATGTTGATGGGTGGGAGGGGGGAGGGAGGAATCTGTAAAGAGACGTGAAAAACCACTACACTGTATATTCATAAAATAAAATAATATAAAAAACAAAGAAACAAAAAAACTCACAAGTATATCAACCCAAGTCATCCAAGCTTAATAGTAAAATGCTAACACAAATGTCTTTTGTAATGAACACCCTGAAATACTTTCAAAGTATGAAACAATATTTACATTTTAGAACTGCATTTGGAGATGAAAATAATCTCTCTTCCAGAAATACACAAATATCCCATGCAATGCAGGAGCCCCACATCTGAGAGGGCACTAGCATAGTGTTTACCTACGCTAAATAAATCTCCCAGATTTCCAGCAGGTACAGACACTGGTTTATTAGACTTATGAGAGGCACAGATGGTGACTGGTTGGTTAAAAGTCCTCACCACCATGGAGTACATACAGCAGTTATATAGTTAGCAGATCAAGGGCGGGATGTAAATCATTTTCAGGCCTATGTGCAGACCCTCACCCAGCTCACATAAGTCAGAGCACACCTGAGATCTTTCTGGGCAGATAAGTTAATCTACCCTCTACTCTCCTGGTGCTAGAGTGTTTGCTCATTTACTTACGGTTCTGCTTCCTTCCCCATTCTGTTTGTCTCAAAGGGGACGTGCCTTCCCTTGGGTAAATGCCTTGGTCAGAGGTAGTCTCCCAGTGAGGAGGAGGAACTCTGGTATGCATGAAAGGGGGAAATAGGGCTATGACCAGCATTTACCGTACCCTCCATTAATTAAAGACACAACTGGTTTAAGTGTTAGCAGTTTGGAGAGTCAACCAAGCCACAAAATTTTCGAAGCCCTGGAGAGCAGTCTCTCAGAGAACATAGTTTCTTTCTAAGTTGTCTGCCTCTGAGTCATCCTGGAAGGCCAAGCTAAAAAGGACCCATAAGGTCATATAATTCAGACCTTGTTTGGAAATGAGGAAACTGATATCTACAGAAGGTGAGTGGCTTGTCCAAGTTCATGAAACCAGTTGATACTGAAGTAAAATTTATGTCTCTTAAGTCCTGGATCAATACTATTTTTATTATAGCAGTGGTTCTCACATTTTAGTGGTGCATAAGAATCACCAGGATGGCATGTTAAAATGAAGACTACTGAGTTCCACCCTCAAAGTTTCTGATTCAATTAATCTGGGGTCATACCTAAGAATTTGTATTTTATACCAGATCTCATATAACTGCTGATTCTTCTGGTCATGGGGACCACTCTTTGAGAACCACTGCTTTGTACCATTTTCCTCTTGTATTTCTATACTATTTTACATTTTCCTCTTTTCCTAGGATTTTAAAAGGGAGAAAATAGAAGAATAAAATGCTCTCTTTTGTTGCTTGAATAGAGATATCCCCTAAATTAACTCAGTTGTCAAGAAGATTTGGGTAGTCATTTCCCTTATATGGAAAAGAATACCATAATTTAAATAACAAGCTGAGACTCCCTATGGACTACAATGTGTTCTAATAGACCCACCAATTCTTTTTTTTTTTTCCTTTTTGTCTTTTTTCGTGACCGGCAATGGATCGCAACACTCAGTGTTGCGCCCGTACCAGACCGGGACCGGCAATGGGATCGCAACCCTCGGCATTGCTCCCACGCCTCGCTCAGCCAGTGAGCGGGAAACAGTCTGTATGTGGGATCCGACCCTAGGGCGGGAGCACCGCCGAGCTTCCCAAGCGGCGCACTTATCCAGTGCGCCACCGGGCCGGCCCCCTTCTTAATCATTTTTAAATGCACAGTACAGTAATGTTACATGAATTCATAATGTTTACCCATCGTCACCATCCATTGCCATAACTATTTTCATCTTCCCAAACTGAAACTCTGCTGTCATTAAACAATATTTTCCATCTCCGTCTCCCCATATCCCCTGGCAACCACCATTCTACTTTTTTTCTCTATGATTTTCACTACTCTAACTACCTAATATAAGTTGAATCCTACAGTAGTTGTATTTTTATGACTGGCTCATTTCACTAAGCATGATGTCTTCAAGGTTCATCCATGTTTCTAAATATGTCAGAATTTCTTTCCTTTTTAAGACTGAATAATACCTCATTGTGTGTATATATCATATTTTTCTTGTCCATTCATCTGTTGTTGAACACTTGGGTTGCTTCCATGTTTTAGACATTGTGAATAATGCTCCCATAAACATGGATGTACAAATATCTCTTTGAGAGCCTGCCTTCAATTATTCCGAGGATATATTCAGAAGCACAAATGCTGGATCATATAGTAATTATATTTTTAATTTTTTTGAGGAATTTTCTTGTTGTTTTACCATAGTCGTATCTCATTATGTTTTTGATTTGCATTTCTCTAATGATTAATTAGTTTGAGCATCTTTTCACCTTCTTATTGGCCATTTGCATGTCTTCTTTTGAGAAATGTCTATTTAAGTCCTTTGTTCACCTTTTAAGTGAGTTGTTTGTTATATAATTGTTGTTGTTGAGATTTACATACTATTTCACTTTTAAAGGACTTCACTTTTAATTTTAAATTTTGGAGAACTTTTTAAAAATTTAAAAGTGGACAGAAGAGTAAAAGAAATCTTCATAAATCTATCAAGCACACATACACATCCAACAGTGGTCAATCTAAAGGACTTAACATATCAGGTTTTTCGTTTTGTTTTGTTTCGTTTTTTCTGTGCTTTTCTCTGGGAGTCAGGTATTCTCAGAAGTTCCAAATGTCTAATGATAATAGTATCTTGTGTTATTCTCTAGTGATTTTCATTCTGTAGAGTTATTTAATGCAAGCTATTCCTACAATTCAACTTCCGTATTACAATTAGAGAAATGAAAGCTCAGATGATTATTAAGTGACTTACCCAAGATTCAAACTGAAGTCTGACTATAGAACTCATCTTGTCAAGCATAATAAATTCAATGGTTTCGATTAATGTCAAAATTTTCAGTTTTATGACCAATACACATTACTAGCTGCACTTATTTCTATATGCATACCAGTAATGGTGACACATCCGTAGCAATTGTGGTAAGATGGTAAGTGTTTGGTGGCCCAAGAAGATTCAGATCTATTGGTGAAGTGGAACTGGCTGCATTTTCAGTTAAACACTCAGTGTGGTTAATTGCTATTAGAATTTAGACACCACCGGGCCAGCCCGGTGGCGCACTGGAGAGTGCACCCCTTGGGAGCGCGGTGGCGCTCCCGCTGAGGGTTCGGATCCCATGTGGAGACCGGTTCCTGCTCACTGGCTGAGCATGGTGCGGGCGCAACACCGAGGGTTGCGATCCTGTTGCCGGTCAGTAAAAAAAAGACAAAAAAAAAGAATTTAGACACCACCACCTATCTCAATTTTCATGCTAGAATATGAAGCAAGTTCTTCCCTCATTTAGGAGTCCCCCTGTGACTGTCTCTTGGTTTCAGAAACGTGGACAGTCTTAGTCATTTACATGCCTCCAACTAGTTGTGAGGCTTAATGAACTATCAAGAGCTTTTTAGAAGAGTGTTCATTTGTAGTAGCACGTATCTCTAAATAGTTCACTGTATTATACAAACATATTCATATGCATTATGAGTAATTTTTTGTAGTTATAATCTAGTACTCAGAAATATAAAAGTATAAAATATTTATATATGACAAATAAAACACCACTCAACAAGCCTCATGAAATCTTTCCCTAAGCCCCTAACCTTGCTCTGTTCTGACAGTTATAACATTTTCAGATATAATTGATTAGTTAGTTTTATAATGTGCATCTCTTTTATAATGTGTAACCAAGGTCATGGGTGAGAGCCATGTTTGTGACAAACATTATACTCTCTTCTTTTTATGATTAGCACAGAATAAAAGACAAAAGTTTACAGAAGCTTTGTCTCAGATGAAGCTTGGCAGTTACAGCACTTTCTCACCATTGACTGTGACTTTTAAAAATTTGATTCTGGTTTCTTTTCTAAGTTTATTAATGTGGGATAATAATTAATGGTTTTAGGGAATTTTTTGAATTGACATTTTTATCTAGGATCTATGAAGGAAAATAAAAACATTTGCTGTATGATTGCATTTATGTTAAAAGATGTGCATTTATGCAACCAAGATTGTTAATTAGTATATAAAAATGTGCTTAACATTATTAGTTATAAGGATTGCAAGCTCTTATCTAAAAATGATACCACTACACTACCATCAGAATAGTTAAAATTTAAAAGACTGACGATACCAAGTGTTTGCAAGAATTTAGAGTGATTGGAACTCTTGCACATTGTCAGTTGGAGGTAAGTTGGTCAACCCACTTTCGTAAATTGTTTGATGGCAACTAGCTAAAAAAACAAATATGCTAGGATCCAGTAATTCCACTCTTGGTTACATAACAATAGAAATGCATATACATATGCACCAAAATACATGGGCAAAAATTATCTCAGAGCTATATACACAATGGCTGAGATCTGTAAACAACATAATTATCCATCTACAGGTAAATGGATAGATATATTGGATATACTTATACACTATATCATACTCATACAATAGAATATAACTTAGCAAGAATAAACTACTGATATATGCAAACACATGGATGCCATGGATGAATCTCACATAAATAACATTGAGCAAAAGAATGCCAAACACAAGAGAGGACAAATTATAATTCTATTTATATAAGTTCAAAAACAGCCACAAACAGGTAGTGGGAAACACACCTACAACACCAATGAGTCTGCCCAGGGCTGCTTGTCCCATCAAGGGAGCTTCAGAGGCATCTGGCATCTCTCTTGGTGACATATCAGCCCACCCACTGCCCCAACAACCCTGTGTAGTATAGCCAACCACAGCCGAGGAGATCTAGAGTGTCCCAGTAATGCTCTGAGGATCACAGGGGCCTGTCCACATCCATAGCAGACTTGCCCATAGTGGCCACTCCAGGTTAAGAGCTACAGAGGGCCCCAATATCCCTCTTGAGGGTGAAGGATCCTACCCAAAATTGCTAAGACCTCACCCAGATTACCCCACTTCAACAGTCGTGCTGCAGAACATGTCAGTGTCCCTCCTGAAAATACAGGGCACCCACACAAATCCAATGGCCACCACTCAGTAGTGCCCAATTTAACAGCAAAGCTACAGAGTACCTCAATGCTTCCCCTGAGGGTATACAGGTCTTCCCATAGCCCCAGAGACACCACTGAGACACCCATTCTAGATGAAGGGCTGTTGAGCACCCCCTCTTATTCTCCACTAAGTTTAAGGTCCTAATCCTAACCCCTCAATCTCCATTCTGGGTCATTCATTTAATCTGAGGACTTTCAGACCACTCGAGTGTACCTATCAGGGTTACAAGTCACTAGCCACGGTGCCAGTGAGTCCACCAAAGGCCACTCACTTCAGCCAAAGATTGACAGGGCACCCAAGCACTTGTACTCAACAACCTGAGCTCACACCCATGACCTTGGTTACCCAACAAGTGTAAATCATTTTGGCAATGAACTACTGAGGGTCCCAGTGCCTAGGACATGGAGGCACACACAGAAACTCTGATGTACCAACACAGAGACTATGCTACTGAGTATACCCAGAACCAAAACTAAAATACCCCAACCAATAGTCAATATAAAACACATTCATAGGTGGGAATGTCTCTCCTCAAAAGCCACTCTAGAGTAATAAAAGAAGCAACTGCCTGACGAGATGACTAGGCATCAGTGTAGGGATACCAGAAATATGAGTAAAAGAAACACCAAGAAAATATCACACCAACAAAGAAATACAATAGTTTTCAAGTACCAGACTCCATATAGCAAGACACTTTTGAAATGCCTGCAAAGGAATTCCATTCAACAATCTTAAGGAGACTCAATGAGCTACAAGAAGGATCAGACAGCACATTGAACTAAAACAAAACAAAATCCAGAATATGAAGTAAGAACTTTATAAAGTGATGAATACCTTAAAAAAGAACATAGTGGAAATCATGGAACTAAAGGATTCATTCAATGAGATAAAAAGTACAACAGGGAGCTTAAGCAGTAGGCTAGAGCAAGCAGAAGAAAGAATTTCTGATTTCAAAGAAAGGCTTTTTGGAAGAACCTATGTGGGCAAGAAAAAAAATTAAAAAGAATTGAAGTAAGGAAGAAAACATATGAGAGCTGTCAGACAACTTTAAGCATACAAATACCCAAATTATGAATATTCTGGAGAGGGAAGAGAAAGGAAAAGGCATTGAAAACTCGTTCAATGAAATAATAGTGGAAAATTTCTCAGGAATTGGAATAGATATGGAATTTAGATTCTAGAGACTCAAAGATCCCCATCAGATTCAATCCAAAAAGGTCCCCTCCAAGACACATTATAGTCAAATTATCAAAAGTCAAAGACAAAGAAAGAATCCTAGAAACATCAAGAGAAGTGTCAAGTAACCTATGGGGGAGCCCCCACCAGAATAACAGCACATATTCTCAGCAGAAATGCTGCAGTCAGGAGAGAATGGGGTGAATACATTCAAAGTACTAAAAGAGAAAAATTGCCACCCAAGAATACTATGCCCAGCATGGCTGTCCTTCAAAATGAAGGAAAAATAGTGTATTTCCCAGACAAATGAAAACTGTGGAGAACCACTACCACATGACCAGTCTTAAAGAAAATCCTTAAGGGAGTCCTGCATCTGGAATCCAAACACAATAATCGATACCATGAATACATGAGATAGAACAAAATACAATGGTAGAGCAGATAAGAAAATGACAAAGGAAGAGAAACTATACCTTACCACTACAGAAAACAGCAAATATCAAGGACAAATAATAAATGGAAATATGGGAACAAAAGATATTTAACACAACCATATAGAAATCAGTTAAATGCCAGAAATAAAACAATACCTTCCAATATATCTCTAAATGTAAATGGACTGAATTCCTCACTGAAAAGACATAGAATGGCTGAATGGCTAAAAAACAAGGCCCAACTATATGCTGTCTATAAGAAACCCACCTCACCTGTGAAGACTCACACAGACTAACAGCCAAGGGATGGGAAAAGGTATAACACACTAATGGAAGCCCAAAATCTGTAGGTGTAGCTATTCTTCAAGTCGGATAAAATAGACTTTAAACCAGAAATTATACAAAGAAACAAATAAAGCAATTAGATAATGATAAAGGGGTCTCTCCATTAAGAACATATAACAATCATAAACATATTCGCACCCAACATTGGAGCACCTGGATATATAAAGCAAACACTATTAGAACTACAGGAAGAGATAGACCCCAGTACAATAGTAGTTGGGGACCTGAGCACATCTCTCTCAACATTGGACAGATCTTCTAGGCAACAATCAACAGAGCAACACAGGATTAAACTACACTTTAGACCAATTAGATTTGGCAGATATCTACAGATCATGTCACCCAACCACTACAGAATAGTATTCTTATCAGCACAGAAAACTTCTCCAGGATAGACCACATGTTAGGTAACGAATCAAGTTTCAACAAACTTTAAAAAATTTAAAACATGTCAAGTGTCTTTTCAGACCACAAGAGATTAAAACTAGAAATCTATAAACAGCACAACTTTGGAAATTATACAAATACATAAAAATTCAACAATGTGTTTCTGAACAACCTATGGGTTGAAGAAGTAATTAAACAGGAAATAAAAAAATTTTCTTGAACCTAATGAAAATAGACACATCATACCAAAACCTATGGGATTCTGCAAAAGCAGTACTAAGGGGGAAGTTTATTGCAATAAATGCTGACATAAACAGAATAGTAAGGCTCCAAATAAATACCCTAATATTACATCCCAAAGAACTAGAAAAACAAGAACCACCTAACCCCAAAATTAGTAGACAGACTAAACAATTCAGGTTGGAGCAAAACTAAATAAAATAGAGACAAAAAATGATAGACAAGATCAATGAAACAGAAAGTTAGTTTTTTGAAAAGATAAACAAAATACAAAAACCATTAGCTAGTCTAAATAAAGAAGAAGAGAAACCAAAATAACAACAATCAGAAAGGAAAAAGAAGACATTACAACCAATATCACAAAAATGCAAAGGATCTTAACAAACTATTTTGAACAACTTTAAACCAGCATATTTGAAAACCTGGAAGAAACAGATAACTCTCTACAAACATGCAAATTACCAAAACCAAGAAGAGATAGTAAACCTGAAAAGATCAATAAAGAGCAATGTGATCAAAGCAGCAACCAGCAGTCTCCCAAAAAAGAAAAGCCCAGGAGTGTATGGCTTCACTGCTAAATTCCACCCAACCTTTAAAGAAGGATTAATACCAATACGTTTCGAACTATTTCCAAAAATTGAAGCAGAGACCATTCTCCCTTACTCATTATATGAGGCCAGCATCACCTTAACACCAAAACCAAGGATACAACCAAAAAAGAAAATGATGGGCCAATATCCTTGAGGAACATCGATACAAACATTGTCAACAAAGCATTAGCTAGCAGAATCTAACAGGACATTAAAAAGACTGTATCTCAAGAACAAGTGAGATTAATCCTAGGCATGCAAGGATGATTCAACATATGGAAATCAATAAATGTGATGCAACATGTCAAAAAGACAAGGAAGAAAACATGATTGTCTCGATAGATGCAGAAAATCATTTGAAAAAGTTCAACACCCCTTCATGATAAAGACTCAATGAATTAGGCATAGAAGGAAAGTATCTCAACACAATAAAACCACATATGTCAAGTCAACCACCAATATCATCCAGAATGGGGAAATGTTGAAAGATTTTCCTTTGAGAACGGGAATAAGACAATGATGCCCAATCTCACCACTCCTATTTAAAATAGTATTGGAAGTGCTAGCTAGAGCAATAAGGCAAGAGAAAGAAATAAAGTGCATCCAAGTTGGAAAAGACAAAGCCAAATTGTCCTTTTTTGCAGATGACATTATCCTGTATAGAAAAACCTAAATCCTTTACCAAATAACTCCTAAAGCTAATAAATGAATTCAGTAAACTTTCAGGATTCAAAATCAATGTACAAAGATCAGTGGAATTTTTATACACCAGCAGCAAACTAGCATAAAAAGAAATCAAGAAAGCAATCCCATTTACAAAAGCAAACAAAAATATAAGTAATCTAGAAATAAATTTAGGCAAGGAGATAAAAGACCTCTACAATGAGAACTACAAGTTACTGCTGAAAGAAATAAATTTAGAGGACACATAAAGATGAAAAGACATTCCATGCTCATGGATTGGAAAAATTAATGTTGTGAAAGTTTCAATATTGCCAAAGGTGATCTGCAGATTCAATGCAATCCCCAATAAAATACCAATGGTGTTCTTCACAGAAGTAGAAAAAACAAACCTAACATTTATATGGAACAACAAAAGAGCCCAAATAGCAAAAGTAATCCTGAGGTAAAAATAATTAAAGTCAGAGGCATAACACTACCTGACTTCAAATTAAACTACGAAGCTATAGTAACAAAAATAACATGGTACTGGCATAAAAACAGACACTTGGACCAATGGAACAGAATACAGAACCCAGAAACCAATACGCATACATACAGTCCATTGATCTCTGACAAACTCTACAAGAACATAAACTGAGGAAAAGACTGCCTCTTCAATAAATGGTGCTGGGAAAACTGGGCATCTATATGTAGAAGAATAAAAGTAGACCCATACCTCTAGCCATATACCAAAATCAACTCAAAATGGCTTAAAGAATTACACATAACATCTGAAACTATAAAATTCCAAAAAGAAAACAGGGGAAACACTTCAGGATGTAAGAATGGGCAAAGACTTTATGAATAAAATCGCAAAAGCACAGTCAACAAAAGAAAAATTAAACAAATAGCATTATGTGAAACTAAGAAGCTTCAGCACAGCAAAGGAAACAATCAGCAGAATGAAAAGCCAACCTACAGAATGGGAGAAAATATTTGCAAACTATACATCCAACAAGGGATTAATATACAGACTACGTAAGGAATTTTAAAAACTTCCCTGTAAAAATACAATGTGATTAAAAATGGGCAAAGTAGCTGAATAGATATTTCTCAAAGGAAGACATACAAATGACCAACGGGTACATGAAAAACTGCTCAACATCACTCAGCATTAGGGAAATGCAAATCAAAACCACATTGAGATATCATCTTGCTCCAGTTAGACTATTATCAAAAAGACTGAGAATAACAAATGCTCACAAGGATATAGAGAAAGGGGAACCCTTCTACACTTTTGGTGGGACTGTAAGCCATTATGGAAAACAGTATGGAGATTCCTTAAACAAATACAGGTAAAACTATCACATGATCAATAAATCCCACTACTGGGATGATTTCCAAAGGAATGGACATCATCATGTTGAAGGGATACCTACACTCCCATGTTCATTGCAGCTCTGTTTACAATAGCCAACATATGGAACCACCTAATTGTCCATTGACAGATGACTGGATAAGGAAAATGTGGTATGTATGCACAATGGAATACTACTCAGCCATAAAAAGGAATGAAATTTTTCCATTCATGGCAACACAGATAATCTTGGAGAAAATTTTAAGTGAAATAAGCCAGGCACGGTCCATGAGTACTATATGTCCTCAATCATAAGTGGGAGGAAAAAAGGAAGGAAGGAAAGGAGAAAGGAAGAAAGACCACAATAATATGTTGAACTTTTATAAGGAGAGAACAGAACTATGGTATCTAGAGGTGGGAAAGGTCAAGGGCAATGGGGGTTAAGGAGAAAATGGTTAATGGACATAAAGAATGATAACGTTTTGTAATGATGAATATGCTAATAATCTTGATTTGGTCATCACATGTTGCATATTGTGCGCGAATATTGATAGTCCGCTTTGT
Source organism: Galeopterus variegatus (assembly GCF_000696425.1). Lineage (NCBI taxonomy): Eukaryota > Metazoa > Chordata > Mammalia > Dermoptera > Cynocephalidae > Galeopterus > Galeopterus variegatus. Next base: position 682,976 of record NW_007726402.1, on the reverse strand, counting down.
ACCCCTCATGTATGTATAATCAATTATGTTTCAATAATAATAATAATAATAAACAACCAAGAGTCTTGGGCAATTTAACTCAGAGATGACATGAGGGAGCATTCTAGTGTGCTGAATATGATCTCTATCATGATCTGGTTTCTGGTATCATAGATCTAAAATTTCATCAAGCTGTGCATTTAAGATGTATTTACTTACTAAAATATGTATTTTTTAAAAGTAGAAGTGAAAAGACTATGTATGCAAAATTGTTGAAATAAACTGTTGAAGAGACACTTCTGGACTGGCATACTTCAATGTGTGTGACCTTAGTACTGGAGCATTGAAGCTTTTCTGAATCATCAGATCATGTCCCTGGAGGTTCTACATGGGCATACATTTTAAATGCTGTGCTCAGGAGCGAGTGATGCTTAAATGTAGATTTAGTATTATCATCATTTATTATAAAATGTCACATAGAAGTGGAAACATCTCATGACCTACATACATTTTGAGTTTAGTACTCAGTCATATAACTCATCATTTTCTATTCTTAAACACATAAGTTAAAAGGTTAAAACAATTAACAGCCTGAATATATCTCTTGTTGCCATTGTAACTCATACAATTCCTTGAAAGCTATCATTTAAGTAACTACTAGATTTATACATTATTTGAAGAACTTCGCTTAATAAAATATTCAAAAGTTTTCCTGAGATTTAGAAAAGTAAAAGTCATGTTCATGTCTTATTTCATATTTTATATACATTTTTTTTCATACATACTCTATAATTGTTTTAAAGATTGATGTGCAGCCCCAGGAGAATTGTACAGCCCCAATTTTCAAACATACTCTGGATGAAACTATTTTGTACCTGGAATAGACTATTCTAAGAAAACACATGAAACAGGAAGTCACTCTGGATCCTAAGGAGATTCTGGGCACCAAGACATCTGCTGAAATGTTGCATTTTGTGTTTACTACATTTTGCACAGACCTCTGTGAGTGGTTGTCCCAGATACAAAATCGCACAGGCAGTCAATTGCCAGGAATGAAGCTGAAGTCATAGGTTTTGTCTTCTTTGGAAACCTCAGAATCTTTTTTCAGCATTGCCTTTTCTGATATTTGAAATGCAGCAAATTGTCATTTCCTTGGGTTAGTTTTTATACCAGAGGACATTCTTTAGTTATCATTTTTCTTTGGAGGAGTACCTGTTCTTCACATCATAACCTTGACATAGTATGAAATGTGTCACTTCTCCAATTAAAACATACTGTTACAGACTAGATACCACTCTCAGCATTGCAATGGCTGAAACAAGGTAAAATATAGTCAGCGAAAGTGTTAGAGCCAGAAAATGAATTGGATTTTTTTTAAGATCAATCTTTCATAGAGGCAATTTATTCAGAGTTACTTAAAAAGGCACTAACATTTTATTAGCAACAAACTCTGATCTGTGTCAGCAATAAGACATTCTTCATTCATTTATTTCAGTGAAAGAATTCACTGCAGACAAAATGCAATCATTAAATACCTAAAAGGGAAATAAGCATTGAAACTAGGACATTTTAAAAATAAAATTAATTTTCTCCTTGATTCTGAGCTTCATTTAATTAAAGCCCATAGCTATTTTACTTTGGTGAGTAAGTTTATAAATCAGGAAAGATGAAATTATTTTTTTAAAAAAAACAGTAAACCTAACATATTTTTGAAAAATTGTAGCCAGAATTTAAGTATAATTGCTTGGAGCTATCATACAAAGATAATGGTAGATACTGGTAGGGTTTTCCCAATTCTGTGTATGGGACAGAGTCAATGCCAGACACAAAGAAAGGCCTGGCCTCAAATGCTGGGAAACCTTTGAGAGGCCACTATTCAGAAGTTCATCACTTTACCTTGACTACATTGGGTTTAACCTCAGGCTGCTACATTTTAGAAATTCTCTTGTGTATTCAAGGAGACAGGCAGATAGTAGAAAAATCTCAATGGTGTCTGTGAATCATGTTGAAAGTGGCTTTCCATAAAGTGGAGTAGAGAGGTTAACAGCCTGGAGACCCTTTTGGCTTTTGAAATAAATGGGTAACAAGAATGATGAAGGAAACAAAGCATCTATGTTTTTTTTTTCTCTGAATTAATTAAGTAAATATGAAGACAGGCTTCCTTTTGTGAAAAGATGGAGTAGATGTACTTTTCCTTATTACTCTCACTGAGTGAAAATAGAATCTTTGAAAAAAAGATATAAATATATACTTGAAGGATGGAAAGAAGGTGAAGGCACACCAGCTGGAGACCTTGCGATCCAAGGAACAACAAAGAATCAAGTTCCCTTTCCTTTTGTTTCATATATCCCAGACATGGAGCAGCAGAAATAGGCAAACTTGAAATGCCAACAGCTTCAGACATAGCCTGATCTCTTTAGTTAAAAGATTAGGAAAAGATCAGCTTAACAGACAGAAAACTGAGATAATAATTGCTTTACTCAAACCAAATACCATAGTGAAAAACTGTTGCCTCACCCTCACTCTCAGAAATACAGAACAATGTGGGCATAAACTTTCATACTCACACTCTTCACAGTCACACTTGCCAGGCTGTGATGAGGTGCCCTAACCTCTCACTGGAGTAGTGTCACAGAAGGTTGAGTAGGGAGCAGGGCTTTTGTGTTCATCCCTCACTTGATGATAATAAGTCTCTTCACGCTGCCCCCCACATACACACAATGTCAGGGGAGATCGCATGGAGGACCTGAATGTCCACTTACACACGAAAGCTGCTAGATAGACACTCTTGTCTCTCCCATCTGAGGTGATACTAGAGGAGGAATAGGGAGAGATAGGACTTTCACCATCTCCCACCCATGAGGACATCCTCCTTGTGGTGGCAGTAGAGGCCATGTGAGAAGCAAGAACCATGCACTGCTCCCCTTACAAGCCAGAGAGGTGTCAGTGAAGGCCATTTGGGAAGCTGGAACTTTTCCCCCACCCAGCAGTAACAAGAAGCACACTCCACCTTGAGTGGCCCAGTGGGGAACCTGGACTCTACCTACCCCCAGCTGTAAGAAGGTGGTACCCTTCTTGCCCTGCCAGAGTGATCTCATATGAAGCTAGGGAAAACAGAAAGTTTTAAATAAGATTATAGTGTTTCAAAACATAATACTCAGAATGTCTGTGTTTCAATTGAAAATCATTTTTTATACCAAGAAGAACAAAAAACCATGTAGATCTGAATTTTAAAAAGAGGCAATAAATAGATGTCAACACTGAGATGACAGAGATGTTAAAATTATCTGACAAAGATTTTAAAACAGCCATCATACAAAAGCTTCAGTGAACCAATAAAAATATGCTTGAAACAGATGAAAATAGTAGAGTGTCTTAGCAAAGAAATAGCATGTCTCAGTAAAGAAGTGGATTATATAAGGAAGAACCAAATGGAAAGTTTAGAACTGAAAAGGACAAGAGCAAATTTTTTTTAAAAAAAATCAGTGGATGGGCCCAATAGTAAAATAGAGAAGAAAGAAGAAAGAATCTGAACTGGAAGATAGAAGAGTAAATGTTACCTTATCTGAGCAACAAGGAGAAAACAAAATTTTAAAAATCAACAATTTTTTTAAGTCCTTGGATCCATGGGATATTGACCAAAGATCTGCAAAGAGTAGGGCTGAAAAAGTAGTTGAATAATAGCTGTAAATTTTCAAAATTTGGCAAAAAAACATATGCCTACATATTCATGTAGTTGAGAAAACTTCAAACAGGATAAATCCAAAGAAAAACACAATGATACACATCCTTATCAAACTTCTAAAAATGAAGACAGAAAAAAAGTCTTGATTCAGGGATAGGGAGAGAGAAATGACACTTCACCTATAAAAAATATATAGATTAGCATCAGATTCCTCATCAAAAACCATGGAAGCCAAAAAGAAAGTTGCACAACATTTTTTTAAGTGCTGAAATTAAAGAACTATCAAGCCAAATCCTGTAGTTAGCAAAAATATGGGTAGATACAATAGACTTTTCTTCTCCTTTTGAGTTGTCTAAATTATATTTGATGTTGGATGCAAACAATATTGTACTGTCTGATATTTCTAAATGCAATTTGAGAAAATATTTAAGACAATTCTAATATAAACACGGAAGGATAAAGGAAAGTAATGGTCCTGCACTATACTAAAACTGATAAAATCATGACACCAGTAGACTGATAAGTTTTGAATATATAATCTAATATTTAGAGCAACTATTCAGATAGATATGCAAAGAGATAATTTTAAAGTACTATGAATTAATTAAAATGAAATTTGAAAAATGTGCAAGTGTCTCACAGGAAGCAGGAGAAATAAAATGATATACCAAAAAAGGAGGAAACAAAGACCAAAATATAAATGGTACATTTAAGTGCTAACATAAGAAGAATTTTATTAAATATAATGGTCTAATCATACCAATTCAAAGACAGGATTAGCAGAGTAGATAAAAAGAAAGACACAATTATATGCTGTCTACAAGATAATCGTGTTAAATATAATGTAAGCATGTTGAAAGTAGAAGAATGCAAAAAAGATATATTGAGATATATTGTGCACATTAATCAAAGAAAGTAAGAACAGCTATATTAACGTTTACATAGAGTAGACTTCAGAGCAAATAAATTTACAAGAGAAAAAGAAGTGCATTATATAATAATAAAAGGGCTGATCCATCAAGAAGTATTAGCAATCATAAATGTGTATGAGATAAACTACAGAATTTCAAATTACATGAAGCAAAAATTGATGGAATCGGAAGAAAAAGACATGTTCACAATTATAGTTCCATGTTAGAGCCCCAACAGAGAACCCCCACCAGGACAATGCCTAGTACAGCCGTGGGAGCGGGGCCACCGCCAGGACCTCAGAACTATAGAGCCGTTGGCAAAATGAAACATCCACCAGGAAAAGCCTAGGCACCAGTGCAGCCCAGTGGTGTGTGCTCTGCAGAGCCATGGGGGTGGGGCTGCTCAAAGCTTTGGGGGCCCCAAACCCCCATGGTGTCCAGGATGCAGAACTTGGAGTCAAAGGAAATTAATTTGAAGCTTTAAGATGGAATGTCTGCCTTGCGGGGTTTCAGACTTATTTGGGGTCTGCTCCTCCTTTCTTCTGGCCTATTTCTTCCTTTTGGAATGGCAATGTGTACCCAATGTCTGTTCCACCATTGGCTTGAAAGTAGATAATTTGTTTTTGATTTTTATGGGTTCACAGTTAGAAGGAATTTTGCCTTGAGTATCAGATGAGACTTTGAACTTTGGACTTTTTAGTTGGTGCTGGAACAAGCAAAGACTTTCGGGACTATTGGAATGGAAATAATGTATTTGCATGTGAGAAGGACATGATTTTGGGGGACCAGAGGGCAGAATGATAAGATTGGATGTGTTTGCCCCACCAAAGCTCATGTTGAAATCTGATCCCCAATGTGGCAGTGTTGGGAGGTGTTTGGGTCATGAGGGTATATTCCTCATTAATAGATTATTGCTCTCCCTCGTGGTGGGGGTGGGGGTGGGGGTGAGTGAGCTCTCACAGAAACGGATTAGTTTTCCTGAGAGCTGGTTGTAAAAAGAAGCCTGGTACCTTCCCTCTCTCTCTCTTGCTTCCTCTCTCGCCATGTGATCTCCCCGCACTTGCTGGCCACTTTGCCACTTTTCACCATGAGTAGAAGCAGTCTGAGGCCCATGCCACATGCAGCTATCCTAGAGTCGTGATCCATATAAACCTCTTTTCTTTACAAATTACCAAGTTTCAGGTACTCTGTTATAGAAATACAAAACTGGACCCGAGGGTACTTCAGAACATTCATGGAAAGATTTGTATTACATTTTAATTGTGTTTCTCTACGAATGTTTTGAAGTACCCTCGTAGATGTCAAAATTTCTACATCAGTATTAGAGGATGGGAGAAATTCATCAGCTCCTATTAGTACCTCCTCCAAAATCTCTCAACATTCGATATTCTAGTACCTGACAATTCAGTTCCACTGCAAATTTCTGCTTAAGGGCTTTCTTTTACCTATATTTGAGTTAATACCAAAGAAAGTTAATGCTGTTAGGGAACAGCCCTCAGCAATGATAAATGGGAAATAGAAAACAAATACTGGACCAGCTTGCCCCTGGGAAAAGAGGGGGATACATTTGAGACAAGTTCTGTCCTGGATCCCATACCTCCCCAGAAGAAATAAGCTCTAGTTGCCCATAGTACTAACCTTCTATTAGCACATCTTTCTTCTAGTAGCATAATAGCACTTTTTTTTTTTTTCTTTTTTTTTTTTTGGCTCCTTCCCCTTTCGAGTTCATTCTCCCAATGGTCCTTCGGTCCTTCCTGTGATCAATGACCAAACACTATCTGCCTTCAAATTCTTGTCTAAGGGTTTTCTTCTTTGGGAATGCAATGTGAGGCAGGGTAGAAGAACATAAATTCCCACATGGCCTGCTCTCAGGGCTGGCATGATGGAGGAGAGGCCAGCAGTTGGCAAAGTTAAGAGAGATAAGATAAGAGGAGACATGAGAAAGCTCCAATTCTAAAGTGGATCCAGATGAGTCAGGGTGAAGTAAGTGAACACAGCTTGAACATTGGAGGAAGACTTGATCTGTGCAGAGCTGGGGAGAAGAATTGTTAAAGAAAAGGTTTCAAAGTCCTCAGCCAGATCGTGGAGCAAGATCAGTAAGAGAATAGCTAAGTAAGACTCATTCCTTTACAATCTTAGCAGACTAGAACACCAGGGAGCAGGGCCCTGCTGGCTGCCTGGAGATGTAGGATTCCCACCCATGGTCAGTGATCTGAAGTGTATTAGGGAACCTTCTCAGCTGAGGTCTAGGAGAGTGAATTAATCTATCTACACAGTCTTAATTCATTTGTCTAATTGCTAGCCTGACTAAGCATGAGGATGCAGCCTTACTCACTGGTTACATCACTGGCTGACGTTTTGCTGTAGATTAGTAAAGTGCTTCTTATAGAAAGTAAAAAATTTATCTTTGCATATATAATTTTAAAATAAGTCCCTCAATTTAAAAGCTTTATAAAACACAATATTTTAAGACTTTATAATAAAGATTACTCAGGAACTCTGAAAGAAGATGTTGTAAGAATTACTCAACTACTTTTAAGAGGTAGAGACAAAGGTTCTTCTCAGTGATAGCTGATGGGAAGAAACCAGTTCCAAAATCCTCAATTAGTTGATTGAATTATAAAGTTTTACATAACTCTTTAAATGCTAAGCATATCCTAAAACAGAGCAAAAAAGAATTGATTATAATGTATATGCTTAAGTATATGGAAAGTCCATATCTGTTTCCACTTGGAAGTGGCTGGATTTCCTTTATTAATTAATTTGGCAAAACTATGATGGAGTGCGTAGTTAAAATTAATGTGGAAATGCCATTAAAAATAGCACACTGTGTTCCTTCTTTGATGTATTTCTTTCTGCTCTACAAACTTAGCAAAGATGAATAAATTATAAATTATAAAATCAAAGGACCGAAGAGTCTTAAACAAAACAAACATTCATAGACCTGGGACAAAATAGAAAGCTGGAGTGGTTAATGGAGCTGAAGGTTCATAGTCCAAAGCAGGCAGTGGCAGCTGCAACTTCACCTTTTACAAGTTTGATCTTTTGACTTAAAGATTCTTAATTTTGATACCTGCAACAACATGGGTGAATCTCAAGGGAATCACGCTTAGTGTAAAAAGCCAATCTTAAAAGGTTACATAATGTATGATATCATTATATGAGTATGACCTTCTCAAAATGACAAGACTGTAGAGATGGAGATCAGATTAGTGATTGGAGTAGGGAGGGAGATACGGTACCAGACTGGGCTGGGCTATACAGCGGTAGCACTAGAAAATTTTTCTGTGGTGATAAAACAGTTCTGTACCTCTGCTATTGTTGCTGTTACACAAATCCATAAATGGGTTAAAATTGGCTAGAATCACATACACATAAAAACATAATACATGTAAAAATGGTAAAAATGGAATAAGATCTGTAGTCAAATTAATGGTATTTTACCCATGTAAATTTTCTTGTTTTGATATTTCACTATGGTTATTTAAGTTGTCACCATTGAGGTAAGCTAGGGGAAGAGTTCAAAGGACTCTGCACTATATTTGCAACTTCCTCTGTCTATACTTATTTGAAAATAAAAGTCATAGAAATATGACGATTATAAAATAATTGGAAATTTGAACACTGAATGGATATTTGACGTGTGTTGATACTTTTTATTAACTTTTAGAGATTAATAGGCAATATTCACAGGTGATTGGATGTCTAGGATTTTCTTCAAAATAATATGGAAGGTGGGGAAGATGTAGGCATATAGGTGAAGCAGGAGTGGCCATGAGTTGATAAGTGTTCATAGTGGACCATGTGTGCATGGTGACTGATTAGTCTCTCTATTTCTGCATGTGTTTTGAGTTTTCCACACTATAAATAGAATCAACAAAATAGTGATTTCTTAAACATGTTTCAATCTCAATTTTCCCACCTAAGCCTTTTCAAACTGAACCACTTCAGACTAGCTATAAATATATTCTCTGTCAATACAATTTACCAGTTTATTCTCTCACATAAAACGTCCAATAGTGTTGCCAGTGATTTGTCAGATCAACAAGGGAAATCCGGGCAGATTTTATTGGTAAAGCTCCTAAGTAGGTAGTTTTAGAAATGTCCACTGTATGATAGCTTAAATAAACATCATTTTAATTTGCAAATCTGTTTTTAAAGATGTTATTTAATTCTCTTAGAGAGGAGGCATGTCCTTATATCTTAATAAGCAAGTACAACAACATGATCACTTTAAATTAAGTATAAATGTAGTCCAAGGGTACATGCAACAAAGCTCCAGAAACCATATTTTTGTTACCAGGTTGTAAAGACTCTCAAAAAGATGAAAAATAAAAATAATTTTTTCAACCAATCCTCGACATTTTATCTTTTGTCTGTTAATTAAAACAATAACAACACATCGTTACACCCATGGCACTGCCTAATTAATACCTGATTAAGTCTAGAAATCACTTTTGCACCAAGAGTTGTATGTTATGACAAAATGCCCTTTGTACCCATGTTACTGAAAATAGACAGTAGGAATAGACAGCTTGTCAGAAGTAATTTGGAAGTTGTTTTTAGCTTGAAAGTTTTAATAAAAAGATGTGTGACAATTCATAGAGAAATTTTGCCTACTTGAGAAAATTTAAAAATTTTATTTACCTTTGCAGTTAATAAAATGATCATTTTAGCAAGCTTTTATATTATTAATGATGTACTTTATGTCTTATTGTTTCAATTTAAAATAATATTTTAAATTGTATTTCATTTTTCAACATTTCAGACCTAATTTTTTGTTTACAATATCCTATGCCTCAATCTAAGCTTCTAAAATCTGTATCTCAGATTACTTCAGCTTAATAAAGTCCTTTAAAATGTATATTATATAAAATAATATATTAATGCCAAAATCACATTATGATTTCTTACTTTCCATTGTGTTGAAAGCCTTGTTCTAGAATTAAAACTTCCTTGCTGGAAAAAAAGAAAAGTAAAACAAGACAGAACAGTTGAAAGACGTTGCCTTTTGAAAGGTAATATTATTTTTTGTCTGTGATCTTTGGGTGAAACCCGTATTCCCTAGTTCATTTAATGCCTTTAGTGACATCAGATATCCTTGACTATTGTCTCTATTGAACTCACTTGTATTACTAATGTTTCTTTGCATTTTGTAGTGTATATTGGGGGCTTAAATTCTGCATTGATGAGGGTTCTATCATTGTCAAGAGGAGGAAGTTTCTAATCTGAAGTTTTGAAAAATCTTCGGATCACTATGAGGTAGGAAGTATGCAGTCCATGCCTCAGGATTTCTGGAACAAAAGTGTGAATATCAACCTATGAAGCCTGATTATTACCCCATTCTCTTAGTTTATATTCTGTTGTGATAGGCCTACAGTTAAATATTAATGCTGTTATGCAGCTTTGTGCCTGATACTTGTTACTTTATGAAATGCTTGAAGAATAATCATCAAAAGATATTTTTTAAACTACTGAAAAGTGTTATTCTTCCCAAAGTAACAAAACTGGCTCCTAAAGATTTTTTCAATTGCATCTTATATTTACAGTGTTCAAAGAAGAAATGCCATCCTTATACAACTTAGAAGAACTCAATGTCCTAACTGAAAATTAAGTCATTTGTAAATAAATTCAAACATAAAATGACTGTCCACAACAGCTATCATAAAGCCTTCTGCTTATACTACTATTCCATTGTGATATTTACTCACCGCTCTTTAGTTTTCTACTTGATAACTTAGATGATAGCATTTTACAGGCTCGTTAAAGATGCTTGGAACTGAAGATAGGTTTCCATGACCTGAAGTAAATTGAGTGATATTTACAATTCCAGTGATAATTTTCATGTCAAGGTTGATTACATTTAAGATGGAGACTGCAAAAGGAGTTGAGGAACTTCTTGGTAAAATAAAGCACAGGAAGGGCACAGTGCACTGGAGATTGTTAAGTGAGGAATTTAAAATCCAAACTGATGGAAGATGTGGGTAGAAGGTAAAGTGCAGCATCCAAATGTAGATCCAACAGTAAAATAAGGAAGAGAACATAATGGAGTGGTGGTGACTCAACTGATCTATTCAGCAAATGTGTATTGGGTATCATAGAAGGGAGTTTGAGCATAAGAACTGTGGATATGGATAAACTGGAGTGGAATCCAACACTATCTAGGTGATTAACTTCAGGAAATGTACTTAACCTTTCTGTACATCAGTTTACTCATCCACTAAATGAAGTTAGTGACCCCTGTCAAGCCACCAAATTAGTGCTTGACACGTTGAAAGAGCTCTACAAGGATTAAGCAATATTACTATGGTCATCATTACCATTGTGCTTATTGTTTCAACATTTTATTACCAGTGTGTGATCCAATAAAGGAGAGATGAATGACGGAGTGCCCCATTCTCAAGAAGTTCAATGTAGTGCAGTGTTTTTAAATTATGGGTTTTAAAGCAACTGACCTTTTAAAAAATACTTTTCACACATTTTCTTTTTTTATAAGTTATGAATGTTCATGAGATACAAAGCTGATTGTCACCCCTTGTGACCAAGAAGGCCAGATCCATACGGCAGCATGCCCATTACCACAAAAATGTAAGGTACATAAAATATAAATAAATTTGTGTCACTGAAGTTTTAATTGGGCAATAAAGATATATTCTGCTGTTTTAATGTTTATTCTTTGGTTTCTAATGATCTGCTTATTAATAGTTGAGCTTGTGATCTGGGATCATCCAATGGTGTTCAGTATGTTGCTAAAATGCTTTCATAAATCAGAGTATAGGAAGTTCCCTGTCTCTGAACCAACTATATTATCTTTGACTAAAACATTTTACAGTCCAATAAAAAGATGCAAAATATTCAAGAAGCTTAAATAAAATTTTAACCACAAAATGTTAGGAAGCAGGGCAGACAGTAGCCTGGGGTCTAGAACTGCATTCTTTGGGACAATCCTCTATGGATGAAGAAGCTGCAAGGACTGCTCTCTTGATATGAAAGAGAAGTTGATGGATCTGGAGATTTAGTCTCAGACCTGACGTGGTGGTTGTGTGCCCTTGACACATGACCACACCTGACAGTTGTGAAAGTAGTCATCACTGCTGAAGGGAAGTCACTACCTAATTGAGGCAACACAATGTCCTTCCCCTGTCTCCTCTGTGATGATACATATATGCCAGCTTTTCTGGAATCCACTGGGAACCTGGGCCCAGTCCAAGGAAGAGAAAGCCTGAGCAAAGGTGGTATTAGTCTTGAGGAAGATGTAAACATGAGCGGCCAAAGGACTTTCAGGAAACCCAAGAGGCTTGCAGCAGAGCCACGTGAGTCAGGGAGGGGAAGGAAGATGGCAAATATGAGACGCCTTAGAAACGTCTCCACATTTTAGAGGTAGAGAGAGGAAACAGGATAATCCCAGACCAGAAAAACACATGTATTATACTGTACATCTGGCCTGCAATCTTAAATTCAGGTCCCGTGTAAATCTTTGTCACACAAATGACAACCACTGCATAAATTATTACTATAGTTTGGTGTCACAATGATATTCAGACCCAATTGCTTTATTATATAATGCAGTGAATTTCCTTTATGAGATATTTTTTAAATGCCAGCTTTTAAAAAATTATTTATTTATTAATATTATTATTTTTATGTTCTAAGATGTTTCAGAGCAGTTGGGGGAGGGGGCAGGGAAGGAGAGAGAAATTGGGTGGGAGGAGGGGGGATGAGGGGGAGGATGTTTGAGGCCTGTGGAACCACCTCATTCTGGAAGGGGAAACCAGGGGGCTTGGTCATTGCTGGGCTGGATGCAGATGTTAGGGGGTTGTGGCTAAAACTCTTGGCATCCCACTGCAGTGGCTCAGGACCTACGTTGCATCTGATGGTGGGTCAGTGGTCATCACTGGTCTGGTTGCAGTTGTTGGGGGTATGGCTGAGGCCCTTGGCAACCCCCCTCCCCCACTGCCCTAGCTCGGGAGCCCAGGGTGCTTCTCGAGGCATCACATGGCTGGTTGTTGATGTTGGTGGGGCTATGGGTGAGACCCTTGGCCCCCTCACTGCCCCAGCTTGGGAACCCAGGGTGCTTCCTTTGGAAGCTCAGTGGTCATCACCAGGCTGGTCTCATGTCAGGGAGGCATGGCTGAGGCTAGCTTTTAAACTGACTTTCCAATTATACACCTTTATTCCATGGTGCAGGCAGATGTGGTTGTGTAGTCTCAAGTATTCATGAGAAATAATGATTGCAGAGGCCGGCCCGGTGGCGCATTGCTACAGTGCGCCACTTGGG
>NW_007726402.1:638975-670042 GCF_000696425.1 Galeopterus variegatus | reverse complement strand
GCGGCGGCACTCCCACCGAGGGTTTGGATCCCACATGTAGACCGGCCGCTCACTGGCTGAGCGAGGTGCGGGAGCAACACCGATGGTTGCGATCCCGTTGCCGGTCCCGGTCCGGTACAGGCATGACATTGAGGGTTGCGATCCGTTGCCGGTCACGAAAAAAGACAAAAAAAAAAAAAAAAAAAGAAATAATGATTGCACTACCAGAGGGATTTCGAATTTTACTGAAGCACACATTTGAATCACACACACTGGGGGAGAAATAGCAAGTCACCAAGCCTGGCCTACCCTGGAGCAACCCCAGCAAAATATTGTTCTGTCATCATTTCCCACACACAATTATAAAGGGTCAAAGGAATCATGGTTTGCTCCAAGTTTAAAGGCCTTAGCAAATTCAAGAATAGATTTTCCATTTACCAATATGGGAAGACTTTAAAAAGAACCAATTTGGGGTGGAATCCAAGAAGTAATTTTGGGGCATGTTATAATAAAAATGAATATTAACATCCAAGTAGTGATGTTGAGTTTAGATAATTGGTTATATGAGTCTGAAGTTCAGGGAAGAAGTCCAGACTGGAAAAACAAGTTTTTGTTTTCTTTAGAGCATAGTCAATAAAGTCAATAGAAATAAAGTTTAAGGAAATGAGAAGGGAGTAAAATAGCCAGTAACAGAGGGGAAAATCCAAGAAAATGTAATGCTTTGAGTGTGATGTGAGGACAGTAGTTCAAGATGGATGTAAGTCAGATATGTGGCTAGAGTTCCCTTTTGGGTAGAGAAGTGTGGAAAGAGTACAGCAACCCAGGGGCATTGCTACTGGATGCTTATCTAGGTGGATATTGAAGTCATCGAGAAACATTCCAGAGGTGGTGCAGAAAATAGTGGCGTTGGACTGTGTGCTATAGGGCAGTTACTACAGTGTATTTAGTGACTGCGTCAAGGAGGAGTAGGGGAGGAAAGTTCTGACGGCATGAGCTTCAACGCTGGCATTTGAGGGAGGAGGAAAATGAATGAAGTTGGGTAGCAATAGTGAGGAGGTACCTGCTCAACCAACAGGCTTGGTGGTTCGTGTGAGGATGGTGGGAGGTTTAATATCCCTTCTCCAAGACTTTAAATGTCTATAGCACCCAACCAACACCCCTGTGAATTTTCAAAGGCCACCTAAAGGAGTGTTATTGCCCCTGATTGACAATGACTGGACCTAGTCCCAAAACTCATTTTCTTGCTCTCTGTTGGCACTGCCTGAACTATGCGACTGTTTCAAACTTGTAAAGTGCTATACACATCTACACCAAGATTATTGTTGCATAACCCCAACAGTCCGTTTTATTGGATGTTGGCATGGCTTCCAGGAGATTCTCCTTCACACAGAGGTTTGCAAGACTTCTATCTTATTGATTTATATTTTCAGCCATGTGGACTCCTTTGTTCAAGCAAATTACATAGAAGTGCAAATGAAGAAAACACATAAAATACAGCCTTTCTGTTTTGTGTGTATTGGGGGTGGGTGGCACAGGTGGGGGAGAGAACAGAGGAGGACATTTTAAAAATAACATCCCTAATCCAAAAGGATGAGACTCTGATGGAAGAATTTCAGACCACAGCATGAGATGACAGGCATTTATAGAAATTATCTCTTTCTGGGCCGGCCCAGTGGCGTACTGCTGCAGTTTGCCGCTTGGGAGTGTGGTGGCGCTCCCGCCGAGGGTTCGGATCCCACATGCAGACCGGTTCCCGCTCACTGGCTGAGCGAGGTGAAGGCGCGACACCGAGGGTTGTGATCCCGTTGCCGGTCCCGGTCCGGTACGGGCGTGACACTGAGGGTTGTGATCCATTGCCGGACACGAAAAAAGACAAAAAAAGGAAAAAAAAAAAAAAAAAGAAATTATCTCTTTCTTTATGTGGCATTCTTTCAAGTGTATTGCCCAGAAGGATACCCATTTTGCCTAAACCTGCCAAAGTTAATGCTAGAGATAACTCTAAAGAAGCAGCAATGTTTAAAAGCTTTCTCGGGGTTGCTGTTTGGTATTGAAAATACAGCTGGGAAAATCTGCTATGTTCTTTAGCCCTCCACAGCTCCAAATGGCCAGAATCTTAAGTTCACAGAACACCAAGCTGGAATAGAGTTGCAAACAGGGATGTCTCTGTTGGGATGGGATCATAGGCAACTGACAAAGATGTTCTTCTCGGTCAAAATTTAGAAGGTGCTATGGGTTAAATGTGTCCCCCAAAGGTTTATGTATTGGAAACTTGATTTCCATCGTAACAGTGTTAAGAGGGTGGGAAATTCTATTATGGTATTTGAAAGATGGGGCCTTTGAGAGGTGATTTGATTGTGAGGACTGTGCCCTCATGAACGGATTAATCCATTCATGAAGAAGTGAGTTATCATGGGTATGGCCGTGGTTCTGGTGGCTTTATAAGAAGAGTGAATGAGAAGGTTATCTCTCTTGCTTATTGTCATTCTCTCACCATATGACATCCTGAGTTACTGTAGAAAGGAACCAACCCAGAAGAAGGCCATGACCAGATGTATTCCCTGGACTTTGAACTTCCCAGCCTCTGAAACTGTAAGAAATACATTTCATTCCATTAAAAATTGTCCAGTTTCAGGTATTCTGTTATAAGCAATAGAAACAGACTAATACAGAAGTCTCCTATAAATTTAGAAGGCTCTTCTGAGCATTCTCCTTGGCTAGGACTTGACTTTGGGCTTCTGTATCAATCCTTGCTGGATCCTGTCCTAGCAAGAATCCTGCTAAGTCAAGTATAGAGAAAATCTACCACCCTGGATATCTTATCATTTGATCTATATTCAGCAAATATCCTGTTAAGTAAATTTGGTAAGAATCCCCCTACTCTTGATATCTGTTTAGTAATTTTCTATCCACTGACTCCCTCATCCTGCTTTTTGGCTATAAATTCCCACTTGTTCTTGTATTCAGAATTGAGCTCGGCTTTATACTGAAGTTTCTTTCATCTATTCAATAGTTTCCAAATAAAATCTCTCTTTACTGCTTTAATTCCTGTCCATCTCTGGTTCTCTTTAACAGAGGAGGCAGCAGCCGAGAGCATCTTACCTAAACTGACACCCTGCCAACTGTGCACTACCAAGTCTGGTCATTTACTTCATTCTTTACCGTTGGCTCTGTGTGTGTGTGTGTTTTTAGGTAAAATGGAAACAATAGTATCTACTTTATAGTATCATTACACAAATTACATTAAATAATTTTATACATGTATCTGCTAAACTTATTGAACATGCAAAAGTATTTTATATTATTATTGTGTTATCCAGGTAGGACAAATAAATAATGGAAACTGTGGTGATGATGAATAATTAATTAAGCAGGCTCATACGTTAAATTTGACACAGCTCTAACTTTTAATTTAAAGAAATTATTTTTAGTCCTATTTCTTGATAACAATATCATTAGGAATAATAAGTGAGGTACTTTAATACTTTGAACTCTATTATGTGTTTATGCTAAGCCTTCAGAACACTTTGTAGCCCTGAATCATCATGCCTAAAATTATCCCCAAACTTTCATCTTTTTTCATAGTGAAAAGATATAAAAGTGAAATTTAGCCTTTAAAGCAGTCTTTCTCAGTGTTTTCTCTTCCCTATCCTGGGGACCCTGATATTATAAAGAACATTTAAATTGGAAGACAGAGAAACCACCACCACATAGATCAACATGCATTTTTTTCTCCTCCTTTACTCTCTCTGCATCTCCAGTGCACAAGAAAAATTATGAAGTCACCAGGGCATGGGGGTCATTCCCCATCAAAACATTTTACTGTTGATCCCTGAAGAAATGGAAGATGTTTAATTGGTTCATGGGGAAGTTGGTCAAATATTGAATATGATTAGGTTAGCCTGTTCTCCCGTGCCATCTTTCTCATATGCTCCACACTAATTTTCTAGATCTTCAAAGTGACTTGGTATTTCTTTTTTTTTTTTTTCCTTTTTGTCTTTTTTACTGACCGGCAACGGGATCGCAACCCTCGGTGTTGCGCCCGCACCACACTCAGCCAATGAGCGGGAACCGGTCTCCACATGGGATTCGAGCCCTCGGCAGGAGTGCCACCATGCTCGCAAGCGGCACACTCTCCAGTGCAACACCGGGACGGCTGTGACTTGGTATTTCTAATACCTCCCTAGGTGTAGCCTCCCTAGGGCTGGAAAGTAAGCTGGATATATTCAGTAGTTTATTTACATCATTTGGTGATCTAAAATAAAGACAGACTTGACATAGAGCAGCAAGTAGTTTCCAATTGCCCTAGAAAATTGACCCATGGAAAGAAAATAAATTCATCCCATCCCATAGCTTGGTTATATTACCAAGCATGACTGAAAATGCAACTACCTGGTACACACATTATAGAGAGACTACACACTGGGACTACTTACTGTTGACAGCCTCAACTAAGCTTCCAGCCAACAACCCCCATAAACTATCAGTCATGAGAGTAAGCCATACCCGTGGCCAAAACTTCATATGCCTGTAGATATGGCCAACATCTGACGGGGCACCATGAGAGAATCTGAATCATTAAAATGAACCAGAAATGCACTCCAAACCTGCACATCAAATGTAGTTCATGAGGATAATTCCATTTGCTATTGAGTATTTTTTAAAAATAATCTGCCAGTATCAACATGTACAAAGAGTTCATTATTATATTCTCAGCCAAAGTTGAACAAAATTAAAGTCTATATAAAATATTCTCTCGACATTTCTGTCTTCTTGGGAAATTCTAAGTCATTTGATATAAGAGGACCATCAGAGCCAAAGTCAAATTTTATTTTCTGTTTTGAATTCTTTTGACATATACAACTCTATATCATAGAATTCTTATTAAATACATTCATTCCTCAAGAAAGTTTTTATCAATAAAAGATAAAAGCTGTTTCTAACTCAAATCAAACACCTAACAGTTATTGATATTAATTCAAAATTAACTCAGCCATTAACTATAAGACAGAAATGCTTCCTTTTTCATTCTTCCATGCAAATATATTGCTACAATTGCTTCTTTTATTCTTTTATTCTTTTTTCCAAAAAAGAAAAATGCCAGGGCATAAAGAAGCAAACCTTATTACATTAGATGCTGAATCATATATGTCATATGTTTTCTGTTAGTACCCATAACCAAATTACCACAAATGACTTAAAAACATCAAGATGCCCAGTGAAAATACAAAATTAAATTGAATGGTAGTCTGAAGAAATTAATTTGTAATTGTTTCATTGTTTTCTAAAGGCCTAGGGAATGTAGAAGGGTAGTCTGAAAATCAACTTGGAGTTAGACTGAGAAAAAATGAATAAATATACGGGGAATAAAGAAAGCAAGAATTAAGCTCCTTATTTATTACTCAGAGAAGGCTGAGACAGATTCAATACTGTCACTTTCATCATGGGAAACAGCATGAACAGCACATTAACAACTGTAAAATATTAATAATAGTATTACTACTACATCCAAATTAAGATGATATTACCCCCAAAATTGTAAGATTCATACTGGCATCTGAATTAAATTATATGTAATAAGTAATAAGTAATTTTTGGTAATAATTAAATTCTAATAATTTAATTTTAATAAATTAATAAAGCAAAAATTAGACTGTATGAAAATTGTATGTAGTAAGATGTGGCATGCCCCTGTTCATTATTACCCTCTTTCTTACCCTAAATATGGGCCTGTGGTCTATGTCTCTGCAGACAGAGATTTCAATCAGATTTAAAGACAAACTAGACTAACTTTTTTTTCAATTAAGACAGAAATAATCATATGACATTCTTGCAGAAAACTCATACATTCCATTTTAGAACTATATTGAGAATTTTCCATTATGAATGTCATCCAGAATTTTGAGACTATTCTGTTGATTGTAATCTTATAACTGATGATTGAATTACTTTATTGTATCTGCCAAAAGCAATCACAAATGAGGCAATAGAGGATGGGACTTGTGTTGTTTTAATAGAAATAATTTAGTACTCTTTTTTCACCAAGTTAAATGCAGAATAATACTACAGTATGATTAATTAACAAAGACACAATATAATAGCTCAATTGCTCTGAAGTCTATAGATTGTTTTCTATAGTGAAGAAAGAATTAAGATTATTTTACTTGTTAAGGGCCCATGTAAGTTACAAAATCAGTTCAATTCATCATAATTTAGGTAAAACATATCTGGCATCTGTTTAATATTTTCACCTATACTGGAAACTTGCAATGAAGAATATCTAAAATAGACTCCCAGTAGCAAATGCTCTGGGTACACCCTAAGTGTTATGTAGGCCAGAGGAACATATAGAACTGGATGATGGAAAATCAATTTCCTAGCCAAGAGCCAAATTTATCAGAATAAACGAGTAGGATAGTACAATCTAGTGCCTATGAAGTAAGTGGAAATTCAATTTTGCACTCCTGATTTCAAAGGGAGTATTTTAAACCTGGCCAAACTGGAAAAGTTATGCAGAACTACTTTAACCCATTAGTGGAGGAGCACAGTTCTCATTCATGCCCACAACTATGTTTCTTTGGAGATGATTAACTCATTTTTAAAAGTCCCACTGATTACAATAAATAGTTTACTTTAAAAAGACTTCATATTTGGGCTGGCCCAGTGGCACACTGGAGAGTGCGCCGCTTGGGAGCACGGCGGCACTCCTGCTGAGGGTTCGGATCCCATGTGGAGAACGGTTCCCCCTCACTGGATGAGCGCAGTACGGGCGCGACACCGAGGATTGCGATCCTGTTACAGGTCAGTAAACAAAAGACAAAAAGGAAGAAAAAAAAAAAAAGAGTTCATATTTACAGATGTAGTGGTTTGATCTGATAAATAAGGATAAGAATTCCCACAATATAAACATATGACTCCTGTTTTAAAAAATGTCTTTAAATGCTGTAAAAATTTTCTCATTAGAAATAGTAGCTAATTGACAAGCCCACCACCAGTATTATTATGAATGGGGAAAAATTGAAGGCCTTCCCATTAAGGACAGGAACAAGACAAGGATGCCCACTCTCACCACTCCTATTCAACATAATGTTGGATGTACTAGCTAGAGCAATCAAGCAAGAAAACGAAATAAAGGGCATCCAGACTGAAAAGGTGAAGTCAAACTTTCCCTATCTGCAGATGACATGATACTATATATAGAAAAACCTAAAGACTCTATCAAAAAACTCCTAAAGCTGGTTAATAACTTCAGAAACTTTGCAGGATACAAAATAAATGTCCCCAAATCAGTAGCATTTATATGCTCACATAATGAATTAACAGAAAGAGAAATAAGGAAAGTAAGCCCATTTACAATTGTCACTAAAAAAAAAAAAAAAAAAAAAAAAAAAAAAAAAAAAAAAAAGATATCTAGGGATAAATTTAACCAAGGAGGTGAAAGACTTCTATAATGAGAACTACAAACCACTTCTAAAGAAATTAAAGAAGACACAAAAAGATGGAAAGATATTCCATGCTCTTGGATTGGAAGAATTAACATTGTGAAAATGTCTATATTACCCAAAGTGAACTACAGATTCAATGCAATCCCCATCAAAATACCAATGACATTATTCACAGAAATAGAAAAAACAATCTTAACTTTCATGTGGAAAAACAAAAGACCCCAAATAGCAAAAGCAATCCTGAGCAAAAAAAAAAAAAAAAAGCTGGATGTATAACTCTGCCTGACTTCAAATTATACTACAATGCTCTTGTAACCAAAACAGCATGGTACTGGTATAAAAATAGACACTCAGGCCAGTGGAGTAGAATTGAGAACCCAGAAATCACTCCTCAGGCTTATAGCCATCTGATATTGGACAAAGGTAACCAAAATGTACATTGGGGAAAAGATTGCCTCTTCAACAAGTGGTGCTGGGAAAACTGGATATCCATATGCAGAAGAATGAAACTAGATATGCATCTCTCCATACACTAAAATCAACTCAAAATGGATTAAAGACCCAGTTATAAGACCTGAAACTGTAAAATTACCAAGGGAAAATATATTGCTACAATTGCTGAAGGTGAAACATTTCAGCAGTTAGGTCAGGACACAGGCTTTATGAACATGAGCCCAAAAGCACAAGAAGCAAAAGAAAAAAAATAAACAAATGGGACTATATCAAACTAAAAAGTTTCTGCACAGCAAAGGAAGCAATCGACAGACTGAAAAGACAGCCTACAAAGTGGAAGAAAATTTTTGCTAACTATGCATCCGACAAGGGAATAATATCCAGAATATATGTAAAACTCAAGCAATTATACAAAAATGAATGAACCAATTAAAAAAAATGGGCAAAGGAACTGAATAGACATTTTTCAAAGGAAGACATACAAATAGCCAAAAGATACAAGTAAAAAATCCTCAACATCACTAATCATCATGGAAATGCAAATTAAAACCCCATTGAGATACCACCTCACTCCAGTTAGACTGGCTATAATCAAAAAGACAGTGAATAATAAATGCTGGCAAGGGTGAGGACAGAAGGGAACACTACTGCACTGTTGGTCAGACTGTAAATTAGTACAACCACTATGGAAATCAATATGGAGGTTTCTCAAACAACTACAGATAGATCTTCCACATGATCCAGCAATCCCTCTTCTGGGTATATACCCAGAGGAATGGAAATCATCATGTCGAAGAGATACCTGCACTCCCATGTTTATCACAGCTCTGTTTACATTAGACAAGATATGGAACCAACCTAAATGTCCATCAATGGATGATTGGATAAGGGAACTGTGGTATATATACACTATGGAATACTACTCTGCCATAAAAAAGTAACGAAATACTCCCATTTGCAACAACATGGATGAACCTGGAGAACATGTTGAGTGAAATAAGCAAAGCACAAAGGGGTAAATACTGCACATGCTCACTCATATGTGGGAGATAAGAGAGAAAGGAAGGAGGGAAAGAAAGACCACAGTAGTGCCATGGTCTAACAGAGGGAGGGAGCATTCCTAGGGCTACAAATTGGAGTGGAGGGGAGAGGAGGAGGGGGAGGGAGCTTGGGGCATAATTGGGAGGGGACAAAGGGTACAAAAGTCATTTCTGGTAAGGTGTATGCCCCCAATATGAATCTGGTCCTCACATCGTGGGCAGGAGGGGAGACAATTAGCTTTGTATCTCATGATACAAATAATAAATAAATAATATTTTTTTTAAAAAAAGAAATAATAATTATATATGCCAGTATTCCCCAGAAACCCAAAAAATATATCAGGGCTCTCTCTTATTTTTTTTCCCTAGGCGTGCTTCAAGGTGAATTTATATTTAATAATTATGGAGGGTGTCACCAATTTATTTGCTGCTTATTATGGAAACCAAAGTTCTTCAGGATTTCCAGTCTTTCTTAATGTACTTATTAAGCATCTCTTACATGTTTGGCACTGTGTTTACTGTTGGGGTTACAGTGGTTGAACAAGCTGTCCATCCTTCCTGCCCTCTCTGAACTCAGGCTAATAATGATAGCAGACATTGCACCAGTAAGGACAACAACAGAGAGAATGCTATGCTGTGGTTAGAGGAACATCTTTCTGGCTGTGCAGTAAGTATGCTTCCAGAAATAAGTGACATTTAGTTTGAGATCTGAAGAATAAGTCAAAATCGGTAGGTGTAAGTGGCATTGTGATGTTCTACCCAGATCCCCTTTCTTGAATGAATGACTAACTTTCCCAACCAGAAAAAAATGCAGCTGGGTTACAGCACCAGACCATCACGCCTCTCCAGAAATTGACCTCGGCTGAAGAGAGATGCTTTATCCAAAGGCGTGCCTCTTTCCCTTGGGGAGCAGCCTGCATCCAGTGACTAGACAACGCAAAGATATAAAAACTAGTCTTTCTTACTTCAAATTGCAATAATCCTGAAGGGGCAGAACAGCTGAATAATTTGGCTGAATCCTTTGTTGGGTGTGCATCACAGCTCAATTTCTCCCTCTGCAAAATCTCTTTCTTCAATGTGTGTTGATTCTTGAGAACAAATCCTTATACCATCTGCTTCCAAGTGACCTCTCTGGCAAATTTTCACCCTCCACATTCCTTAGCCTCATTGCCTCAGCCACCCCGGTGGCTGGTCTGTTGTTTATGTTCCGATCTGTCCCCATCAAAGAACCGTTGCCTTTGTGGTTCCATCCGCCTGCAATCTCTTCCCTTCCTCTTCGACTTCTTACGTTTCTGAAGCTTTCAAATCACTCTTTCTGGGGAAGTTTCTCAGACTTTTGTGAGTGAGCCAATTTCCTCATTACATGCATTTAGAGCACCGTTTACTTCTTGTCATAGTCATCACAGTTAAAAATTCATATTTTTGTATGATGTGTAAATACATTGGTCAAATTAATTAATAAATGATAAAATAAAAATATTAATGACTAAAAGCAATCTGACTCGTTATTGGAGAAACTGGTGAAAGTACTACTTAGATTTAGCCATTCAGCTCTCTCATACTACATGTGTGTGTGTGTGTGTGTGTGTGTGTGAGCGCGCGCACGTTTGCTTTAGTAGAACCTTGTGAGGTGTTTTGAGAACTCCTTATTCTGCTTTTCACACATTTCTAGATTCCCTAGTAATTTATAGTGACACTTTTAAAATGCACAGTTTGAAATCAATCAGTTATTGGTATGTGTTTGAGCAGCAGTGTTGTAGCTACATGCTTCAAAATATTAAGATTTTTTTTCTTATTGTTATGATCACTTTTTCCAAACTCTTGTGATTTTTAGACATTAGTCCTTATGGATTAGAACTACATGCAAGGGCCGGCCCCCTGGCTCACTCGGGAGAGTGCGGCACTGGTAGCGCCGAGGCCACGGGTTCAGCTCCTATATAGGGATGGCCAGTGCGCTCACTGGCTGAACGTGGTGTGGACCACACCATGCCAAAGGTTGTGATCCCCTTACCGGTCAGGAAAAAAAAAATTTACATACAAAAGACAGTCCCCATTCTGAGCATAAATCCATCAGTAAATCAGTTAATTTAACCTAAACAAAATTAGTTCAGTTACAACAAAGTATAATTTTTTCCTAGCATCTATTTATATGTATATTTTTGTGCTCTAAATATGATCTATTATTTTTTGAGCAAAATGTTATGGTTTGAATTCCTGTTTGCCACATGGGGTATAAGTTTACCCAAATAATTTTTTGAAAGAAAAAAATTAACATAATTGCTACAGTAACCTAAAGCAATGTTTATATATTGTTCTTTAATGAAGACACTAATAACTTTAAATACTTAAGAAATAGGTTAATAATTTTGTTAACACAGGGATATGAGACTCTTTCATCATACTCTCCCTTTTATTCTTAGCTAACCACAATGGTTTAGACTTAATTACAGTAGTACACCCATATCAGTGGTTTTGTTTTCCATGGTTTCAGTCACTTGCAATCAAGCATTGTTCGAAAATATTAAATACAAAATTCCAAAAATAAAAATTCATAAGTTTTAAATTTCACACAGTTCTGAGTAGCATGATGAAATTTCACACTGTCCCACTCTATCCCACCTGGGATGTGAATCATCCTTCTGTCCAGCAGATCCACGCTGTAGATGCTCCCTGCTCATTAGTCATTTAGTATCCTTCTCAGGTATCGACCATTGTCACAGTATGTCAGTGCTTGGGTTAAAGTGACCCTTATTTTACATGATGTCCTTACAGCACAAGAGTAACTGTGCTGGCAAATTGGATATGAGAAAAGAAGCCATAAAGTGCTACTTTTAAGTGAGAAGGTGAAAGTTCTTGACCTAATAAGGAAAGAAAAAAAATAGTATGCTGGGGTTTCTAAGATCACAGTAAGAACAAATCCCCTATTTGTGAAATTGTGAAGAAGGAAAAATAATCTGTACTAGTTTTTCTGTCACACCTTAAACTGCAAAAGTTATGGACGCGGTGTGTGATAAGTGCTTAGCTAAGACATAAAAGGCATTACATTTGTGGGTGGAAGACATAAACAGAAAACGTGTTCTGATTGATGGCAGTATGTTGTGCCAGAAAGCATTGAGCCTACATGAAGACTTCAGCAAAGGATCCCCTAAAATGAGTGACACAAAGCCACTTACTGCAAGTAATGGATGGTTACACAGATTCAGGAATAGGCTTGGGCCAAAAAAAGTCAAAATTACTAGAGAGGTTGCAACTGCCTATGAAGAAGCCATTGCCACATAAGTACAGCAGAGTAAGATATTTTGAGAGAGAGAAAGAGCAAGAGACCACATTCATATCACATTTTTTACAATATATTGCTAAAATTGTTTTATTTTATTATTAGTTATTGTTAATCTCTTACTGTAACTAATATATAAATTAAACTTTATCATAGGTATGTATGTATAGGAAAAACCATAGCATATATAGGGTTTGATATTATTCATGGTTTTGGCCATTAACTGGAAGTATCCCCCATGAATAAGGGGAGAGACTACTGTATGCCTTTTGGTGGAATATCAGCATTCTGCACATCTCTGAAATGCCTACCAGAAAATTACATTCCACCTAAAATTGCTTCAACTTTATTTTCTCTTTAAAGGGCACACTTTGAAAGTTGATCACATGCACATTTTGCCACCAAGATTTTCAACGTGCAGAGAAATCTTATCCACTTACAGCCTTCTCATTGTTCCAAATGGCAAATTTTAATGAACAACTTTATAAGTTTTTTTTGATATTATCAAAATCAGCAAGTACTTAGATAAATGCTGAATCTCTGCAGCAGAAATAATTAAAATAAATGCCAAAAAAATTATAAACTATATAGATACATAAGATACTTGTATGTTTTCTTCCTTTTGTGATTTTTAAATAACTGATTAGGTTGATAATTTAATTTATATATTTATTAATCATTCGAATGTGAATATGTGTCATTTACTCTGCTAGGTATGGGTTCTTGTGCTCTAGAAGTCCATATTCTTGTCAGTGAGAGAGATAAATATAATAACAGGTGATATTTGCTGTAACTGTAACACAGGTCTTAAGGACATAGAAGGCTGGAATAAGGAATTGATGTAATAATTCTCTATTGAATAAATTAGAGAAGAATATTGCCAAAATCAGTTGAGTCTTCTCACTAGGCCAGAAAAAGTGAAGTATATCATAGACTCTAGAGACTCACATAGTTCTCTTACCAAGTCTGTGTTAACGGAATCCTATCCAGCCTCATCTGCTTCCCAGTTTCACTGTGGCACAATAAATTCTGATAATTATAACTCATTGTGGTTGTTCAAACAAGATATACTATCTCATGTTTCTATAACATTGCACACACTGTTTTCTAATATTAAAATTCCTTTGCCCATCCCCCTTCACATGCCTTACAAACAACTACTTAACATTCAAAACTCAATTTAAAATGTCCGTTGGTTGAAAGAATATATTGGGAATGTAGGTGGTGAGTTTGCATATATGAACAATACATAATCCCTGTGGAGCTCACAGTCTGTGAAATCGTGGCAGATTTTATTTCCCAACAATGGCCAAACACTATCTAAAAGCTCACATGCTCTTGCACAATGAGCAAGAGCTTATTGATCTGGGCATCAGATCAGGATGACCTGGACATCTCACCTGTTGAGATATCCCAACATCTTAATTCCAGGCAAGCTTGTGACTGTTTTGACAAATAGCATATGGTAAAATTATGCCATGTGACTTCTGAGGATGATTAATAAAGCAAATTCAGCTCCAAGACACTCGTAGAACTCTGATGCACTATGTAAGAAGTATGACTACCCCAAGGCTACCATGCTTTGAGGAAGCCTGCACTACATAGAGAAGCCACACATGATGATCTGGTAGGTGCTGAAAAACAGCTGATAGACAGACTCAACCATGTGAGTAAACAAACATCCAGATGATTCCAGCCCCAATTATCAAGTCACTCCCAGCCATTGAGTCTTCCCAATTGAGCCCTCTGACAGGGTGCATGAGACAAACCATCTACACTCTGTTCAAATTCCTGGCAGACAGAATAGATAAACATAATAAAATAGTATTTTAAGGCAAAAAGTTTTGGAGTGGTTTGTTATGCAGCAATAGTAACAAAACAAAAAGTAAAATATGTACTTATTCTTCCCTCTTTTCTAATTTTCACAGAGCTTGATAGTTGTATTCACCTTTAGCGACTAACATAATCCCTCAACTAAATAAACATTTATTGATTATCCACTATCAGATAATCACTTACAGGATTAAAAAGTAATAATTTCATAATAGTGATGTTTTGGGTTTATTTTCTGATATTAAATGATTGTGTCATCTTATGTCTTTTGTCTCTAAAAATATCAATTTTTCTAAGACCAAGTTGTATCCTATTTGCCTAACTAGAACATTTATATTGGGAAATTTTGTTGGATAAATACAAGAATGAGTCATTTCTAACTAATTTTTTAAATTTTTCAAATAAAAGTCAGTACTAGATGATCCGGGTTTATAAAAGATAATAATTAAATCACAAAGAGAAACCCTGTCTGTTTCCTAAGGAAAATATCTCTGACTGGCTGGGTATATAAAATGCATGCATTAAAAGTAAAGAAATAAATTCTGGTTTCAGATGTAATGAGTTAAATTCACTCAACCCTGTTTTCCAACTGAATGTAAATAAAACCTTCGAATTCATGGAACAGCTATTGGAATACGCTGAATACTAATTGTAGCACATAGATTGTTTAGGAAACTAGAACTCAAAGTAAGACTGATTCAGTAGTGAGATTCCTATGTTTGTTTTTTGCCTTCCTTAGACTCAGGCCTGGAATCAAATACAACCCAAAACCCAGAATTGAGCACCACTTGTGAACAAAAAGAGCTCCAATAGATTCCCTCTTTTTTCATCTGAGAATTGTACAGGATTGCCGTAAGGATCAGAGAAGGTGGAGAAGATGCCCAGTTTTATTTTAGTTTTCTATCCCCACGCTTGTCTACCCAGTTAGGCAATTCGAAGGCAGCAAAAAAGGTGGCAATGATAAAATCAGTGGCACTTGAACAGGCCCTAAAACTCCAACTAGAGAAAATGTAATACGATGATTGTGGGAAGAATCCCCATTGCTTTTCCTTCTCTGTACTCTCCTATTCCTTGGCAACAGAGATAGACACGTCCATCAGAAGTGCATGACTTAATCCCAATTTCTAACCAGGCAGCCACAGAAAGGGACCACTGGCAGTTGATATGTATTGAGGAGGTGGCCACAAGGAAGGAGCTTAACGAAGCAATCACATGTCGTTGGTTATGAACTAATGGACTCACTAAAGAACTGCTCATGTATCAGTCTGATCATAAATAGCATATCAAAAATTTTTAGAACTGAACTATGGGATAGATCATCAGCCAGGGTGCAGACACTGGTTGGTATATAAAATGGAAGAGCACTGAAAACGTTTTGAAAAGTGAACTGATGTTAGAATATCAGTCCACAAAACAGGTTGGAAATTTCAGCTCGTACTTAAATAAAATGATTACCTGCTGATATGTAAACAACAACAACACCAAACATTCTCTACAAAAATGAAACAAAATCTGTAGTCTCATAACACAGTATTTAATATGTCCAGGATAGCATTCAAAAATACTTGACATATAAAGAAATAGGAAAACTACAAAAACATTAAAAGGAAATGGCAATTAAATTAAGCCAATACCAAGAAGAAACAGATGTTGAAATTATCAAAGACTTTAAAGCAATTGTACTATAAGAAGATAGGGCAGACATGCTTGAAATGAATGTAAAGGCAAAGCATATCAACACACAGATAGGTGTAAAACCAAATAACTAAAATAAAATTTTACTGGAACTTCTCAAGAGTAGGATGAAAATGACAGAAGAACCAGTGAAATTGAACATAAATGAATAGTAATTATTTAATCAAAACAACAGAGATGAGGAGATTTAAAAAATAAATAGAGTTTCACAATACATGGGATAAAAGAGTGCTTCAGAAAATGTATTTGAAAAAGTAATGCCCATAAATTTTTCAACTTGGGGAAAGTTCTAGAACACAAATCTGAAACAGAGCTAACCCATAGAAATCAATACCCATGAAGCTGCAAAACTATGTAGTAAGAAATATAATGAATCAAAATAAATGTTACACTCAAAATACTCAAATAATAAAAAAGAAGGAAGGAAATGGGAAACACAGGAAGAAGAATAAAAGGAAATGGATAAAGAGAAGGAAGAAGAGAAGGAGAAGGAAAAGGAGGAGGAGAAGCAGCAGCAGCAGCAGCAGCAGCATCACCATCACAACAAAACCACTTGAAGGATCAAACAAAAAATAAATGAGAAATGGTAGACCTAAGTCCAAATATACTGATGATTACAATGAATGTCAAATATTTAAACAGACCAATTAAAAGACAGAGGTTATCAGAATGTATCCAAAATATGTAAACATATGTGTGTACAAGAAATTCACTTTAAACATAATGTTATAGGAAGGACAAATGCAAAAGAATAGAAAAATATGTCTGGCAAAAATGAATCAAAATACAGTCAGATTAGCAATATTAAAATCAGACAAAATAGACCAAGGCATTCAATAATAAGAGTCAATGGACCAAGAAAACAAAACAATACAAAATGTGTATATGTTTAACAATAGAGCTTCAACATACATAAGACAAAAACATATAAAATGGAACGGAGAACTGAACAAATTCACTTTGCACTCGGAAAATTCATCAGTGCTCTTTCAGTAAACAATATGATAAACAGACAGAAATTTAACAAGTATACAGGAACTGAAAAGATTATCAAATGCTAGTAATTAATATTTCTAAAAGGAAATCATGAAAATAATTCCCTTTACCAACAACATCAAAAATAATAAAATATTTAGGAGCAAACTTAACCAGGGAGTTGAAAGACAGGTACATTGTAAACTAGAAAACATCACTAAAAAACAAAAATAAAGAATACATAAATAAATAGAAATATATCTTCTTATCATGGATTGGGAGACCTAATTTTTTTAAGAGGACAATACTACCCACAGGAATCCACACATGTAATGCAATCCTTACCAGAATCCCAAAGATGCATTTTACAGATATAGAAAAACTCATTCTGAAATTCACATAAAATCTCAAGAGACCCAAATATTTAGTATAATCCTGAAAACAAGAATAAAGTTGGAACTCAGATTTCCTTATTTCAAAACTTGCTACAAAGTTATAGTAATCAGAACAATGCAGCAATGGCACAAAGATATATAAAAAAAAATGGAATAGAATAGAGAGCCAGCCCAGAAATACATGCTCACATAAATGGTCAAAAGATGTTTTACAAATGTATCAAAACCATGCAGTAAGGAAAATCAATCTCTCAACAGATGGTTCTGGAAAAATTGGACATCTACATGCAAAAGAATGAAGTTGAACCATTACCTTACAACATACATAAAAACTAACTCAAAATAGATCAATGACGTACACATAAAACTATAGCTGTTCATAAAACGTGGTCCCTTTTCTACAATTCCATGTTCACTGCTCCAGGAGGCCCAGATGGTTCTGCCACATCTTCTCTCACTCTGTGACCCGCAGCTACTGGGAGGTCCATAGCAAAGACCTGGATGCCCTGGAAGCCTGGAAATGGTTTATTAATTTTATTGATATTTACAAAGTATCCACTTTTGTATCACAGAAGGCAGGACCCAGCGCCACCCACTGCAATGGGGGAAGCACAGACAGAGAAAAGCCCCAGGCAGTCTGCACACTGCCCACCCAGAAGGCAGGAGCCAGTGCTGCCCACTGGAAAGCCAGTGCTTACCAGGAAAGCCCAGGTAAGAAAAGTCCTGGGCAGTCCTCTGAGTGCATTCACAGAAGGCAGGAAAAACTTCTGGCATGACTAGGAGGCACCACACCACTTCCGCAGAGGTGGTCCACAACAGCCATGACCACAGCTTCTACCACTGCAAGGATGGCTTGTCACCACAGTAGCAGCCAAAACCATCATTCAGGTGGCCTGCCACATATTCAACTGCATTGAAACAAGAAGAGTAACCAGAGGAGCCTGGAAAAAGAGGAGGAAGCCATTCTCCTCAAACTCTACTCCAGATTTATAGAAGCAACTGATCTACCAGATGACCAGAAATCAATGTAGAGATACTAGAAATAATAATAAAAAAAAAACACAAGAAAATATGATAGCACCAAATGAATAAAGTAATTCTCAATTACCAGACACTGCAGAGAACATAAAATCCTTGAAATAACTGTAAAGGAATTCTGAGAAACAATCTTAAGGAAACTCAATGAGATAAGAGAAGACACAGTTAGATAACACAATGAAATGAGAAAAAAATATCCAGGATATGAAGGAGGAAATTTACAAAGACAGTAATAACTTAAAAATCAATGTAGCAACTTCTGTAAGAAGGATTCATTCAATGAAATAAAAAAACATAACAGACAGCTTAAGCAGCAGAGTAGAGCAAGCAGAAGAAAGAATCTCTGATCTCATAGATGGTCTTTACAATATAACCCAGGTAGACAAAAAAAGAAAAAGAAAAAAATAATTTTAAAAACTGAAGAATGTGTAAGAAAGCTAGCAGACAACCTTAAACACACAAACATTCAAATTGGGGGTGTTCTAGAAGGGGAGGAGAAAGGTAAGGCATTGAAAAACCTATTCAATGAAATAATAATGCAAAACATCCCAGGTATAGGTGCCTTCAAATCCAAGAAGCTCAAAGATACCTAAACAGATTCAACCTCCCCCCAAAAAAGATCCTTTCCAAGACACATTATAGTTAAAGTGGCAAAGCTTGAAGATGAAGAGAGAATCTTAAAAGAAACAAGAGAAAGTTGTCAAGTCACCTATAAGGGAGCCTCTATCAGACTAACAACAGACTTCTCAATGGAAACTCTACAGGGGTGAAGAAAATGGGAAGACATATTCAAAATATTAAAAGAAAAAAAACCCCTAAAAGCCAAGAATACTGTTCCCAGCAAAGCTGTCCTTCAGAAATGAAGGAGAAATAGTACATTTTTCAGACAAACAAAAACTGCCAGAGTTCAGCATCACATGACCAGCTCTGCAAGAATTTACAAGGGATTCCTGCATCTGGGACCCAAAAATCAATAATCACTACCATAAATACATGAGAAAGAACAAAACTCCCCGGTAAAACACAAATGCAAATGAGAGGGACAAAAAGAAGCTAAACCTTACAACCTCAAAAAACCAACAAACATCAAAGATGTATAATAAAAGGGGAAGAAAGAAACAAAAGATATTTAAATCATCTAAATAAAAAGCAAGAAAATGGCAGGAGTAAGACAATGCCTCTCACTAACAACCCTAAAAGTAAATGGATTAATATCCAGTCAAAAGACACAGACTGACCTATTGGACTAAAAAGCCAGACCCAACTATATGCTGTCTTCAAGAGACTCACCTCACCTGTAAAGAAACACAACTAAGAGTAAAGGGATGGAAAAAGATATACCACACAAGTAGAAACCAATATGAGCAGGTATAGCTTTTCTTATATTGCATAAAATAAACTTTAAACCAAAAATCTTTAAAAGAGACAAAGAAGGCCATTATATAATGATAAAGGGATCCATCCAGCAAGAAGACATAACAATCACAAATACATATGCATCCACCACTGGAACACCCAGATATATAAGGAAAACAATATTCAACCTAAAGAAAGACAGATTCCAATACAATAATAATGAGGGACCTGAATACCCCTTCTCTCAACACTGGAAAGAACATCCAGGCAACAAATCAACAAAGAAACACAGGAATTATACTACACTTTAGACCAATTGGACCTAGCAGATATCTACAGAACATCTCATCCAACAACCACAGAATATGCAATCTTCTCAACAGCATATGGAACATTCTCTAGAATAGACCACATGTTAGGTCACAAATCAATTCTCAACAAATTTTTTAAAAATGAAATAATCTCAAGCATCTTATCAGACCACAATGGAATAAAATTAGAAATTAATAACAAGCAAAACTTACAAATACTTACTATACAAATACTTGGAAATTGAGCAACAGGCTCCTGAATGACATATGGGTCAAAGAAGAATTAAATAAGAAATCAAAAAATTTCTTGAAACCGACAAAATTATAGATACATCATATCAAAGCCTGTGGGATACTGCAAAAGCAGTACTAAAAAGGCAGTTTGTTGCAATTAATACTTACCTTAAAAAAAAGAAAGATTGCAAATAAATAAACTAGTGCTACACCCCAAAACTAGAAAAACATGAACAATCCAATCCCAAAGTTAGTAGACAGAAAGAAATAATTAAGATCATAAAAGAACTAAATGATATAGAGAACCCCCCCCCCAAAAAAAGGTTTTTTTAGGTTAACCAAAAAAAAAAAAAAAAAGTGGGAAGATGCAAATAATAAAAATCAAAACTGAAAAAGAAGGCATTACAACCAATACCACAGAAATACCAAGAATCACTAGAGACTATAACAAACAATTATATGCCAATGAATTTGAAAGCCCAGAGGAAATGGATAAATTTCTGCACTATACAAACTACCAAGACTGAAACAAGAAGACACATAAAACCTGAACAGACCAATAAATAGCAACAAGGTTGAAACAGTAATGAGCAGTCTCCCAGTAAAGAAAAGCCCAGGACTGGATGGCTTCACTACTGAATTCTATCAAACCTTTAAAGAGGAATTAATACAAACTGTCTTCAAACTATTCCAAAAAATTGAAACAAAGACCATTCTCCCAGACTCATTATACAAGGCCAGCATCATCCTAATACCAATACCAGACAAAGATACAACAACAAAAAGGAAAACTACAGTCCAATATCTCCAATGACCATCAATGCTAAATTCCTCAAGAAAATACTAACAGTGAGAATACAGCAACACGTCAAAAAAATTCTACACCATGATTAAGTGAGATTCATTCAAGGCAGACAAGGATGGTTCAACATATGCAAGTCAATAAATTTAGTACATCATATCAAAAAATAAAAGACAAAAAACCTATGACTATCTCAATAGATGCAAAAAAAGTATTTGAAAAAATCAATATCTCTCATGATAAAGGCTCTCAGCCAATTAGGTATAGAAGGAATGTATCTCAACACAATAACAGCCATATATGACAAACCCAGCACCAATATCATCCTGAATGGGGAAATGTTGAAAATGTTTCCCTGAAGAACAGGAACAAGACAAGGACACCCACTATCACCACTCCTATTTAACATAGTACTAGAAATCCTGGCCAGAGTAATTAGGCAAGAGATGGAAATAAAGAGCTTTCAGATTAGAATGGATGAAGTCAAACTGTCTAGGTTGCAGATAACATGATGCCATATATAGAAAAACCTAAAGACAATACCAAAAACTCTTAAAGCTGATTAACAATTTCAGCTATGTTGCAGGATACAAAATCTACAGCCAAAAATCAGTAATGTTTTTATTATTCAATAACAAATTAGCAGAAAAAGAAATCAAGAAATTAAGCCCATTTTCAATAGTAACCAAAAATGTAAAATACCTAGGAATCAATTTTGCCAAGGAAGTGAAAGATCTCTACAACGAGAACTACAAATCACTACTTTTTAGAAATTAAAGAGGACACAAAATGATGGAAAGTCAGCCCTTGCTCTTGGATTGGAAATATCAAAATTGTGAAAATGTCCATGCTACCCAAAGCAATCTACAGATTCAATGCAATCCCCATTAAATACCAATTTTTTCTCACGAATAGAAAAAAAAAAAAAAAACAATCCTAACATTCACAGGGAATAACAAAAGGCCCAGAAAAGCCAAAGCAATCCTGAGCAGAAGAATAAAGCTGGAGGCATTACATTACTGGACTTCAAATTATACTACAAAGCTATAGTATTCAAAATATCATGGTCCTGGCATAAAAAATAGACACTCAGACCAAAGAAACTGAATAGAGAACCTATAACTCCACCCACATACTTATAGACAAGTGATCTTTGACAGAGTCAACAAAAACATACATTGGGGAAAAAAACTACTTTGTTCAATACATGATGGTGGGGAAATTGGACATACATATGGAGAAGAATGAGACTAGACCTACACCTCACACCACATACCAAAATCAACTCAAAATGGATGAAAGACTAAGTATAAATTCTGAAATATAAAACTACTAAAGGCACACATAGGGGCAACCCTTCAGGATGTAGGAGTGGGCAAAGAATTTATTAATAAGACCCCAAAAGAACAAGCAACAAAAGAAAAAATTAAATAAATGGGATTATATCAAATTAAGAAGCTTCAGCATAGCAAAAGAAACAATCAACAGAGTGAAAAGACAACCTACAGAATTGTAGAAAATATTTTCAAGCTATACATCCAACAAGGGATTAATATTCAGAATATACAAGGAACTCAAACTACTACACAATAAAAAACCATCATGTTTATAGGATGCATGCACTCCTATGTTTATCCCAGCTCTATTTACAATAGTCAAGATACGGTACCAAGCCAAGTTCCCATCAATGGAAGACTGAATTAGGAAAATGTGGTATAAATAAAAACAGAGAACTATTCATCCATTAAATAAAAAAAGCAGCATGGATAAGCTTGGAGAATATTATGTCAAGTGAAATAAACCAGGCACAGAGTAGAAAATACCACATCCTCCCTCATGAGTGGGAACTAAGAGAGAAAGAAGAAAGGAAAGAAAGACCACCATAGTGTGTTGGACTTGCAGAGGGAGAGAACTGACTTAGAGTTGCTGGGATTCTGGGGGAAGGGGGGGGCAGAGAGAGAGGGATTGGAGAGAAGTCAGGCGGGGGATATGGAGAATAATTACAATTTGAGGTGGGGGACACCCTGATAGTATTAATCTGATCACCATATCTTGGGCACAGGTGCTGACAGTCAGCTCTGTGCCCCATGAATATGTACAATCAATAATTTTTTAAAAAAAACAAATATTAAAGCTCTTAGAAGAAAACATAAGGGAAACACTTCAGGACAATGGATTTGGCAATGATTTCTTTGAAATGACCCCAAAAGCACAGACAACATAAGCCAAAATAGATTAACTTAAAACTAATTTTTTTTCTACTTTAAGGCATGCTATCAAGAAAGTTTTAATCTCCAAATAACTTAAAATGACACAGTTCTAAATAATCCATTTATCAAAGATGAATTGTCAAGAGAAATTAGTAAATATTTTGAACTAAACAAACGTAAAAACAAAGTATGTCAAATTTTGCAGAAGCAACTAAAACAGTGTTTGGGAGAAAACATATAGCTTCAAATTTTTATATTAGAAAATAAGGGCTTAGTTCAACAGCATAATATCTAATATAAATCCATATGAAGATAGAAAGAACAAAAGCAAAGGTAACTACATAGACAAATATAACACGTAGTTTAAATGTTTTGTCTCTGTAATATTTTCTCTAAAATGATTTAAAAGACTTTGTCTAGAACCATAATTATAAATCTGTACTAATGTGCATACAATATATAAGAATGTAATATGTATTACAATAATAGCATACAAATGGGGGGATGGTGAAGCAGTGTTTTGGTATACTTTAGAAATTTAATTGGTATTAAGCTGAACTAGATCAATACAACTTAAAAGGTTGGT
Organism: Galeopterus variegatus; assembly: GCF_000696425.1. Classification (NCBI taxonomy): domain Eukaryota; kingdom Metazoa; phylum Chordata; class Mammalia; order Dermoptera; family Cynocephalidae; genus Galeopterus; species Galeopterus variegatus. The sequence continues at coordinate 646,416 of NW_007726402.1, read as the reverse complement.
TGTCATCCCTATGGCAACCACTAAGAAAACAGCTCAAAAATATATAGGAAGAGTCATAACAAGTACATTTAAATGGTACACTGGAAAATATCTATTTAACACTAAAGAAAACAGTAATAGAAGAATGGAGGCTCCAAAAAGACATAAATCATATAAAAAACTAATAGCAAAATGGCAGATATAAATTATAACTAGCCATTTAAAGAAACATATATGGATTATACACTTAAAAGGCAGATGCTGACAGAATTGTTTTTAAAAAACATGCAAACCATATGCTCTATAGAAGAGGTCAGAGTTTAGACTCAAATACAGAAATAGTTTGAAAGTAAAAAGATCAAAAAGTATTCTATGAAAACTATAAGAAAAAGAGAGCTTGAATAGATTTAATAATATCAAACAAAAAGATTTTAAGATAAAAACTGTTACTATAGACAAAAAAGGAAAAATTTTGATTAAAAAGCATCAATTCATCAAGAAGAGATGAATGCATATGTGATAAATATATATGGAGTTTTACATGTGTATGAACCTGACAATAGAATGCAAAAATACATGACACAAAAATTGACAAAAATATAGGGTGAAATGGATAATTTGACAATAATACTTGAACACATCAACACCCAATTTTAAATGATGGTTAGAATAATTAGAAGACCAGAAAGGAAATAAAACAACACTGTAAGTCAACTACACTTAAAAGACATCAACAGAACATTTCACCCAATAGCACTGAAATACACATACTTCTCACATGCATGTGAAACATTCTATGCAATAGACCATATGACAGGCCACAAAACAAGCCTTGACAAATATAAAATAATAGAATTCATACAAAGTATGTTCTCTTACCACAATGGAATGAAATTAGAAATAAACAGGAGAAAATTTGTGATATTCACAAATATCTTAAAATTGAGTAACACAATCCTAAATAACTAAGGGTCAAAGAAGAAATCAAAATATGAATTATAAAATTACTTTCAGATGAATGAAAGTGGAAACAGAGCATGCCAAAACTTATGGTATGCCATGAAAGCAGCTCTTAGAGGAAAATTTATCACCATAAACATCTATATTAAAAAATAAGAAAGATCTCATACCTATAAAATAATTTTTCACCTTAAGAAACCAGAAAAGAAGTGCAAATTAAGCCCAAAAGCAAACAGAAAAGAGAAAATAATAAAGATTAGAATGAAAATTAACAAATAGAGAATGGAAAAACAATAAGAAAAAATAAGTAGAATCAAAAGTTAATTCTTTGAAAAAAATCAGCAAGTTGACAAATAGTTAGCTAGACTGACCAATGAAAAAGTAAAGAATGTTCTAACTGTTAAAATGAGGAATAAAAGAGAAGGCAGTAAGACTGATCTTAAACTAAAAGGATTATACTCTGAACAATTGAATGTCAATAAATTAGGTAACGTAACTGAATTAAACAAACTCCTAGAAAGACACAAACTACTGAAAATGACTGAAGAAATAGAAAATCTGAGTATAACTGTAGCAAATAGAGATTGAATTTATTCTTTAAAAATTTCCCACAAAGGAAATCTCAGAACCATATGGTTTCAGTAGTGATTTTTCCAAACATTTAAGGAAGAATTAACATGAACCTTTCACAAACTCTTCCAAGACACAGAAGAACTGGGAACACTTCCCATCTTATTTTATATAGCAGTCTTACGTTGTCATCCAAATAGACATCACACAACCAAAACGACTACAGAACAGTATTACATGTTAATAGAGATGCAAAAATCCTCAACAAAGTACTTGCGAACCAAATGTAGCATCAATGTAATAAACTGTATTAATAGAATAAATGACAGAAATCAGACGATCATCTCCCTAAATGCAATAAAAACATTTGACATGATCTAATACCCTTCAATGATAAAAACACTCACCAAGGTTGAAACAAAAGGGAATATCTTTAACCTGCTAAAGAGCATCTATAAAAATACCCATAGCTAGCATCAAACTAAATGGTGAAAGACTAGCATCTTTCCCCCTGAGGTCAGGAACAAATCAAGGATGTCTGCTCTCACCAAATCTTTTCAATATTTTACTAGAGGTCTATCCAAGGTAATTAGGCTAGAAAAATAAACATAATATATCTATATTTGAAAAGAAAGATAACTGCATTCATTTGCAAATGGCATGATCTTGTATACAGAATATCTTTAAAGAATGCACAAAAAAATCTGTTAAATTTAATGATTTGAGTCACAATGCAGGATGTAAGACTAATATACAAAATCAATTGAATTTCCAAACATTAACAATGTATTATCCTTTAAGAAAAGTTAGAAAAGGAATTCTATAATAATATCAAAAGAAGAAAATTCTGAGAAATTAATTAGAAAAGTATTATAAGATGTGTATACTAACAACTATATAATATCATTGAAAGAAAATATGTTTAAGACCTAAATACGTGGAAAAGCATACCATGTTTATGTGTTAAAATATTTAATATTGTTAAAATGGCAATATCCCCCTAATTAACCTACATATTCAACACAATCCCAATCAAAATTCAGGTGGCTTTTTCCTGACAGAAATTCACAAACTGACCTTAAAATTCATATGGAAATGCAAGTGATATGTTTTAAAAACTTACTACATTGTTATAGCAATCAAGACACTGTTGCACTGGCATAAGGATCAATGGAATAAAATTAATAGACATACAAATCAATGGAATAGAATTAAGAGTCCTTACAGAAACGCGTAAGTTTATGGTGCATTGACTTTTGATAAGGTAGCAAGGAAAATTCAATAGTGAGAATATTGTCTTTTTAACAAATAGTGCTGAGGCAAATAGGTAAGCTACATGAAAAAGAAGAAAACTTAACCTTTACCTTGCATCATATACAAAACTGAAGTTAAAATGTATACAAAACCTAAAGGTAAAAGCTAAAACTACAAAACTTTTGAAAAAATAGTAAGTGTAAATCTTAATTACCTCAGATTAAGCATGCCACCAAAAGCACAAGCAATCAACAAAAACATAAATTGGTCTTCATAAAAATTAAAAACCTGTGTTCTTCAAAAGAAGCTATCATAAAAGTGAAAAGGCAACCCACATAATGGAAAAAAATGTTAGCAAATTATAAATCTGATAAGTGTAATATCCAGAATATATTAAACAATTAAAAGACAAATAGCTCAATTAAAAGAATGGACAAAAGAATGAGAATAGACATTTCTTCAATAAAGGTATACAGATAGCCAATTAGAACATGAAAAGATGCTCAATATCATTAGTCATTAGAAATCACAATAATAGGACACCATCCCCAGCCTGGCCGAGTGCGTGTGGACCAGGGAGGTGTCCAGCTGGAGAGGCAGCAGCTCCACAGAGACCATGTGCCCTGTGGTGCCTGTTCATGACTCAGTAGGTAGGCCTTGCTGCCGCTGCACTACTCCATCCCCAGCCCGGCAGAGTGCATGCTGACCAAAGAGGTGCCTCCTTGGAGAGGCTGAAGACCGGAGGCGACCATACACCCAAGGCACTCACTAGTGGCAAGCCGAGCAGACACTGAGGAAGCCATACCAAATTGGCAGCCCCAGCAGAATGCTAGCAAGATAAGAGTGTCAAACCAGCGAACTGTATAATCCCCTGCCACAATGACTAAACATCACAGGAAAGATACCAGAAATATGAAAAATCAAGAAAGTACACCACCAAAGGGTAATAACTCTCAAGCTCTAGATCCTATAGAACAAGAAGCCCTTGAAATGTCTGACAAGGAATTTCCAGTGATAATTCTAAGGAAACTAAATGAGATACAGGAAAACTCATCTAGACAACAGGATGGAATGAGGAAAAGAATACAGAACCTGAAAGAAGAAATGTACAAGGAAATTAATGCCCTGAAAAAGAATGCAGCAGAGGTTGCCAAGCTGAAGAATTCATTCAACGAAATAAAAAAACACATCAGAGAGTTTAACCAACAGGCTTGCAGAAGTAGAAGAGAGAACTTCTGACCTTGAAGATGGGCTGTATGATATAACACAGGCAGACAAAAAAAAAAAAAAAAAAAGGATTAAAAACACAGAAGAAAATGTAGGAGAGATATGAGACAACATTAAGTGCTAAGATATCCGAGTCATGGGTAGTCCAGAAGGGGAGGAAAAAGAAGATTTCATTGAAAACATATTCAACAAAATAGTGGAAGAAAATTTCTCAAGTGTAGGAAAAGACACAGATCTTCAGATTCAGGAAGCTCAAATATCCCCAAACGTATTCAACCCAAAAAGGTCTTTTCCAGGAAATGTTATACTCAAATTGGCAAAACTCAAAGACAAAGAGAGAATCTTACATGCTGTAAGAGAAAAGCATCAAATCATCTATAAGGGAGTGCCAATCAGACTAACATCAGACTTTTAATCACAAACCATAAAAGCCAGAAAGGATTGGGATGATATATTCAAAATACGAAAAGACGGAGATTGCCAGCCAAGAGTACTCTACCCTGCAAGGATATCCTTCTGATATGAAGAGCAAATACTATATTTCTCAGACAAACAAAAACTGAAGGAGTTCACTACCACACGATGACCCTTACAAGAAATTCTCAAGGGAATACTGGGTTTGGTAAATGAAAAACAACTACCACTGCCATAAAAACCCAAACCAGTCAAAACCAACTAGTAAAATAAAAATTGCAACAATGAAGAGAAAACAATAAAAAGTTATCTATAAACCAAGGAACCAACAAATACAGAAAACAAACAGTAAATCAGAAAGAAAGGAGGGAAAGACACTTAAGACATCCAAACAAAAATCAATAAATTGCTAGGATTAAATTAATGCTTTTCAATAACAGCTCTTAAGGTAAAACAATTAAATACTTCAATCAAAAGACACAGACTGGCTGAATGGATTTAAAAAGGAGGACCCAACTATATGCTGCCTTCAAGAGACCCACCTGACCTATAAAGACTCTTATAGACTAAGAGTGAAGGGATGGAAAAAGATTTACCATGCAAACAGAAATGAAAGATGAGCTGGAGTAGCTATTCTTATATTTGATAAAATAGACTTTAAATTAAAAACCATAAAAAGAGATAATGAGGGCCACTACAGAATGGTAAAAGGATTGATGTATCAAGAAGACATAACAATCATAAATATAAATGCATCCAATGTCCGAGCAGCCAGATTTATAAAGCAAACTCTATTAGCCCTAAAGAAGGAAATAGATACTAAAACCCTAATAATAGGGGACCTGAACACCTCACTGTCAATATTGGACAGATAATCTGGGCAAAGTATCAGCAGAGAAACACAAGATCTAAACAATACTCTAGACCAATTGGACTTGGCAGATATCTCCAGAACATTCCATCCAACAACCTCAGAATATTCATTCTTCTCATCAGCACATGGATCATTCTCCAGGATAGATCACCTGTTAGGTCACAAATCAAGTGTCAACAAATTCAAAAAAGTTAGAATTATCCCATGTATTTTTTCAGACCACAATGGATTAAAATTAGAAATCAATAACAAATGAAATTCTGGAAACTATACAAACCATGGAAATTAAACAGCATTCTACTCAATGACGTATGGGTCCAAGAAGAACTCAAAGAGGAATTCACAAAAATTATTGAAACTAATGAAAATAATGATACATAATACCAAAACCTGTGGGATATTGCAATAGCAGTACTAAGGGGGAAATTTATTGCATTAAATGCTTACTTTAGAAGATTGGAAAGATGGAAATCGAACAACGTAATACTTCACCTTAAAGACCTAGAAAAACAAGAACAATCCAAAGCCAAAGTCAGCAGACGGAAAGAAATCATTAAGATCAGAGCTGAACTTAATGAAATTGATACCCAAAAAACAATACAAAAGATCAATGAATCAAAAAGTTGGTTTTTTGAAAAGATAAACAAAATTGACAAACCATTAGAACTGCTAACTAAAAAAAGAAGAGAGAAATTCCAAATAACAAAAATTAGAAATGAAAAAGGCAATATTACAACTGATACATTTGAATTACAAGGAATCATTCGAGACTACTATCAACATCAATATGCCAACAAATTTGAAAATCTGGAGAAAATGGATAAATTTCTGGACACACACAAGCTACCAAAACTGAGTCAAGACAATGAAGAAAATCTGAACAGACAAATAACAATAAAAGAGATTGATACTGTGATCAGAATGCTTCCAACAAAGAAAAGCCCAGGACCAGATAGATTCACAGCAGAATTTTACCAAACACTCAAAGAGGAATTGACACCAATTCTCTACAAACTATTCCAAAAGATTGAAACAGAGGTAGTTTCCCCAAACTCAATCTATGAAGCAAACATCACCCTGATACCAAAAGAAGGTAAAGATACAACTATAAAAGAAAACTACAGACCAATGTCCTTGATGAATACAGATAAAAAAATCCTCAATAAAATACTAGCTCACAGAATACAGCAACATTTACAAAAAATTATCATGATCAAGTGGGATTCATCCCAGGGATGCAAGGTTGATTCAACATATGCAAATCAATAAATTTGATAGACCATATCAATAAAATGAAACACAAGGACCATATGATCATTTCTATAGATGCTGAAAAAGAATTTGATAAAAATTCAACATTCATTCATGACAAAGACCCTCTATAAGTTAGGTATGGACGGAAAGTATCTCAACATATTTAAAGCCATATATGATAAACCCACTGCCAATATCATCCTGAATGGGGAAAAGCTGAAAGCTTCTCCTTTAAGAACATGAACTAGACAAGGATGCCCACTCTCACCACTCCTATTCAACATAGTGTTGGAGGTACTAGCCACAGCAATAAGAGAAGAGAAGGAAATAAAGTGTATCCAGATTGGAAAAGAGGAAGTCAAACTTTCCCTCTTTGCAGATGACATGATCCTATATATTGAACAGCCTAAAGCCTATATTAAAAAAACTCTTGGAGTTGATAAATGATTTCAGCAAAGTAGCAGGATACAAAATCAACACAAAAAAATCAGTAGCATTTCTATTCTCCAATAGTGAACATGCAGAAAGAAAAATCAAGAAAGCTTTCCCATTTAAAATAGCCACCAAAAAAAAAAAAAAAATACTTACGAATTGAGTTAAGCAAGGATGTGAAAAATCTCCATAATGAGAACTACAAACCACTGTTGAGAACAATTAAAGAGGATACAAGAAGATGGAAAGATATCCCATGCTCTTGGATTGGAAGAATCAACATTGCGAAGATGTCCATACTACCCAAAGGAATATACAAATTCAATGCAATCCCCATCAAAATTCCAATGACATTTTTCTCAGAAATGGAAAAAACTATCCAGACATTTTTATGGAATAGTAAAGACCACATACAGCCAAAGAAATTCTGAGCAAAATAAATAAAGCTGGAGGCATAACACTACCTGACTTTAAACT
>NW_007726402.1:628248-638943 GCF_000696425.1 Galeopterus variegatus | reverse complement strand
GCTATAATAACCAAAACAGTATGGTACTGGCATAAAAACAGACACACTGATCAGTGGAATAGAATAGAGAATCTAGAAATCAACCCACACACCTACAGCAATCTGATCTTTGACAAAGGCACCAAGCCTATACACTAGGAAAGAGACTGTCTCTTCAGCAAATGGTGCTGGGATAACTGGATATCAGTATGCAGGAGAATGAAACTAGACCCATACCTCTCACCATATACTAAAATCAACTCAAAATGGATTAAAGGATTAAATATACACCCTGAAACAATAAAACTTCTTACAGAAAACATAGGAGACACACTTCAGGATATAGGACTGGACACAGACTTCATGAATATGACCCCTAAAACACAGGCAACCAAAGGAAAAATAAACAAATGGGATTATCTCAAATTAAAAAGCTTCTGCGCAGCAAAAGATACAATGAACAGAGTTAAAAGTCCTCCAACAGAGTGGGAGAAAATATTTGCAAAAAATATATCTGATAAAGGATTAATATCCAGAATATACAAGGAACTGAAACAACTTTAGAAGAAAAAAACAAGTAACCCAATTAAAAAATGGGCAAAAGTGCTAAATAGGTATTTCTCAAAGTAAGATATATGAATGGCCAACAGACATATGAACAAAATGCTCAACATCACTCAATATTCGGGAAATGCAAATCAAAACCACACTGAGATACCATCTCACAACAGTTAGGATGGCTAATATTCAAAAGACTGTGAATGATCAATGCTGGTGCAGTTGCTGAGAAAAAGGAACTCTCATACACTGTTGTTGGGACTGCAAAATGGTGCAGCCTCTATGGAAAATGGTATGGAAGTTCCTCAAACAATTGCAGATAGATCTACCATATGACTCAGCTATCCCACTGCTGGGAATATATCCAGATGAATGGAAATCATCCAGTCGAAAGTATACCTGTTCTCCAATGTTCATTGCAGCACAATTTGCAATAGCTAAGAGTTGGAACCAGCCCAAATGTCCATCATGAAATGACCGGATAGGAAAATGTGGTATATCTTCACAATGGAATACTACTCTGCTATAAAAAAATGAAACACTGCCATTTGCAGTGACATGGATGGAACTAGAGAGAATTATATTAAGTGAAACAAGTCAGGCACAGAAAGAGAAATATCACATGTTCTCACTTATTTGTGAGAGGTAAAAAATAAATAAGTAAATACACAAACAACCGGGGTAGGGGGGAGGGAAGAAGACACAGCAGTTACAATTCCTTGAAGTTGATTCGACAAGCAAAGAGAAAGGACATTGTTGGGAGGGAGTGGGGAGAGGCAGGAGGGAGGGAGGTTTTGGTAATTGGCCATAAGAATCAACTGCATTGTATATTGACAGAATGAAATAATATTTTCAAAAATAAATAAATAAAATATAAAATAAAAAAATGAAATCACAATAACAAACAGATACCATCTCAAACATACTAAAATGGCTACAGTCCAAAAGACAAATATAAGTGTTGACATGAATGTAGAAAAATCGGAACACATATATTTCTTGAGGAAAAGTAAAACTGGTGCAGCTGTTTTGGAACAAAAAATATGGCAACTCCCTAAATTTTACACAGAGTTACCATATGATGCAGAAATTCCACTCTTAGTAATATGACCAATAGAATTGAAAACATTTCCTTACACAAAACTTGTACACAAATGCTCATAGCAGCAATTTTTATAGTAGCCAACTACTGGAAACATCCCAAAGGCTCACCAACTGAAAATAACTAGTAATATTCCATTGTATGTATATGCCAATGGAATATCACTTGTTCGTAAAAAGAATGAAGTACCGATACATGCTACAACATGTATGAACATTAAAAATATCATACTAAGTGAAAAAAAAAAAGGCCATATGTTGTATGATTCTTTTTATTTGAAGTGGAATAGGCATAATTCATAGAATTCCAGAATAGGAAATTTATAAAGACATATGGTATGTTAGTGTTTTCCAGGGTATGGTATGAAGGGGACATAGGGAGCTAACAGCTGCATGGTATGTTTTGGGGGTTGTGAAAATACTCTGCAATTAGAATATCTAATTCTATGGTTATGGTTATATACCATTTGGTATATGGTTATGGTTATATTTGTCACAACTTTTTGTATAGGCTAAAAACCACTGGATTGTAAACTTTAAAAAGAGTGAATTTTACCATTTGTCATTAATATTGAAATAAGAAAAAGAAAGTGATTGAGCATTATGCTGTGGAATACTATGAAGTGATTTAAACCACTGTGGAGAAATGCACCTGATACAGAAAGACATTCCTGACATCTTATTAAATTACATAAGTAGTTTATAAAAGAATATATATATAATTTAATTTTGTATAAACTTTCTGTGTATAAAAATGTTAGAAAAAGTTAGAAAAATGTTGGAAAAAAGAGCAAAATAAACATAAAACAAGCAAAAGAATGAAATAATATGAAGTAGAAATCGATGGAATGAAAATAGAACAAAACAGTAGAAATAGATAAATAAACCGAAATTACAGTTCTTAAAAAAGATAAAAAATATGACAAACCTCTAATCAGATTGACAAAGGAACCCCTCCAACACACACATTACTAAAATCCATAAAGAAAGAGGGGATACTACTACATGCTCTACAGACATTGAAAGAATGAGAGAGCACTATACTATGCACATAAATAAAACAATTCATATGAAATTGACCAGTTCCTTGCAAAACACAAACTGCCAAAACTATACTCAGAAAAACGTTAAAAGTGTAGACATTTCTTTGTCCATTAAAGCCATTTAATTTGTAGTAATAAACAGTTCTTCCAAAACACAATACTCCAGGCCATATAATTTCACTAGTGAATTTGCCAAAAACTCAACGGAGTAAAACCAATTCTACGTAATTTCTTCTAGAAAATAGAAGAGGAAGGAAACACTTCTCAACTCATTTATGAGGCCATAATTATTCTGATACCAAAACCAGACATAGTCAGTATAAGAAAAGTGAAATAAATCTAATATTCTTTATGAAAATTGACACAAATTCATCAAAATTATACTACCAAGAAAATATATGGATGGCAAATAATCACATCAAAAGATGTTCAACATCATTAGCAATTAAAAAGATACAAATTAAAACCACAAGAAGATACCACTGTGTACCTGTTAGAATGATGAAAATTTTATTAACATTTTTCTAAATAACTAACAATACCAAGTATTGGGAAGAATGTGGAGCACCTAGAATTTTCACACACTGATGGTGAGAACACAAAAATGGTACAGCCACTCTTGATAACACTATGGAAGTTTCTCACGAAGTTAAACATTCTTATCACTCAGAAATAAGGCCAAAACTAGGATTAAGCAAGTGAAGCGCTCACCACAGGAACAAAATTTAAGGCCACGTCAAAAAAAAAAAAAAAAAAGGAAAGAAAAAACTCAGTAATAAAGATACATATTATTTTGATGCAGCATTTTAACATATCAAAATTAATGCAAACATTCATGATAAACAAAATATCAAAATTTGAATTAGAGACAGGATCAGTGTTACTGATTATTCCTTATGACTTCAACCACAATATATTTTTAAACAGCCCTGTTCAGTAGCCCTACTCCCTGGTATATATCCCAAATAAATGAAAACATATTTATATAAAAACCTGTATAAAACATGTTTATAGCAACTGTATTAGTAATCACTAAAACCTGGAGACAATCCAAAAGTGCTTTAAAGGGTGAGTAGATAAATAAACCATAGTAAATCCATGCAATGGAAAATTACTCTCCAATAAAAAGGAATGAACTATTGATACATACAACTTTGATGAATCTCAAAAGCATTATGATGAGTGAAAGAAGAAAGTCTCAAAAGATTGCATTTATATGACATTCTAAAGGCAAAACTATAAGAATTGAGAACAGATCAGTACTCCCAGGGGTTAAGGGAGGGAGAGTGTTTGGCTACCAATGAGCAAGAAGGAGTTTTTAGAAGTAATGGGATATTTCCGTATCTTTATTGTGGTGGTGGTTACAGGAATCTACAACTCCGTTAAAACTCAGAACTCTACTCCAAATGGTAACTAAATACATACATGCATATATACATACATTTAAAAAGTCAATTTTTTCTCCAGGTATATTAAAAATAAAGTGAACAATCTTTTGGTTTATATAATTGCTGCGGAAGATTAAGGCAGGAGTAGGATCTTTGTGTTAGACTGGTCAGATAACAACACTATGATGTCATCATAAAATAGGATATGAACATTGAAAAATAGAATTTAAATAGGTAGAGAGGGGGCAAGAAGAGCATTTTAGATGCCTAAAGAAAATTAAGACAGCTGAGAGAGATGGATTAATAACACAGGCTCTGGACACAGTGACCCTTTGCATAAGACTGAAACAGAAGATCTGTTTTAGACGGGAGGAGAAAACCTGGAAAATCTGAGTGGGCTAGGACTATGGTCAGTGACAGTATGAATAATTGAGATGTAAGGAACAGGGAAACTTTGAATGCTTTTGATAAGGGAAGTGACATGTTCATAACAATGTATGAGGGTACTTCAAAAAGTTTGTGGAAAAATACAATTGAAAGGTAATACAAATCTTTCCACGAACTTTTTGAAGTACACTTGTATGAGAGATGTTAATTTTAAGCACTCTACATGGAAGATTGGAAGTGAGAGAGATTAATGAATAGGTGACTGAAATAACGCAAACATAAAGAGAAAGAGCATCCAACCTCAAACGATAGAGGTACAATTGAAATATGCATATATATAAATAAAATAGAGTGGCAAATGGTTTCAGCACTGGATATAATTGAAAGAAACATAACTGTTGTGAACTATATTGTGTGTGTGTGTTGTTTTTTTTTCTTTGATAATATTCAAGGTGAATAAAATGTTTCCAACATGTGTTCTGATGGCCACACTGATTATTGATGAAACTGCTTGAAAGTATTTCCCTAAACCTGAAAAACTCTTTTGAATGCATTAAATCAATTTGGATTTAAAATAAGAATCTTATGACTTGTCATATTTGTGGTTAATTGGTAGAAAATGTTTTAATGACAATATTATAACATATTCAAGATGATCAAATTGAGAGTCTGTGCTATCAAAGGTAAAAGTTTCAATTGTAATAGGTGATTATACATTTCACTGTTAATTTTGACATAAGTCCATCGAATACGTTTATACATACCAAGTGCCATTATAAAGTTCATTTATATGGTAAATACAGGGCCCATGCCAATCCACCATAAAGCACAGACAAGCATGCCAGGGCAAAATCATTCTTCTGGCAGTTGTAAAATTAAGAAAATCAATAAATAAGGTGGTATCCTCTCAAATCTTTACTTTTCCCACCTTGTTCAGCACTATTGTGGGAGGTATTCAGAGTGCTCTGGGGATATTAACCACTTATTACTCTACTCATCGAAGTTTAGCAGTCTATGTTGAATGAAAACAATTTAATTTAATTTATTTTTTATTTTAATTTTTTTTATTGCTTATGGATATTCATGTGATACAAAGCTAATTGTCATCCCTTGCACTCATGATGTGAGGGGCAGATTCACAGTGGCAGCATACCCATTACCAGAAGTTGCACCCATACCTCATGTCCCCCACCAATTACCTCCAACTTCCCTCTCCCTCCTCCCCTCCCGCACTCCATTCTGTAGCCCAAGGAATGTTCTTTCCCTCTGCAAGTCCAATGCAGTACTGTGGTCTCTCTATCCTCCACAAGATGTGAAGCCCAGTTCCATACTGGCAGCATGCCCATTACCACAAATTGAGATTGTATCCCCATGTACTCCACCCAATTATCCCCAATTGCCCTCCCTCTCTCTCTCTTCCCCTCCCACTCCACTTTGTATCCCTACATATATTCTTTCCCTCTGCAAGTCCAACGCACCACTGTGGTCTTTCTTTACTTCCTTCTTTTTCTCTTAGCTGCTATGTATGAGTGAGCACATGCGTATTTATCCCTCAGTGCTTTGCTTATTTCACTCAACATAAGTTTTGCCAGGCTCATCCATGTTGTTGCAAATGGGAGTATTTCATTCTTTTTTATGGCAGAGTAGTAGTCCATGGTGTATATATACCACAGTTTCCATATTTAATCATCCATTGATTGACATTTAGGTTGGTTCCATGACTTGGCTACTGTGAACAGAGCTGTGATGAACAAGGGAGTGCAGGTATCCATTCGACATGATGATTTTCATTCCTCTGGGTATATACCCAGAAGTGGGATTGCTGGATCATATGGAAGATCTATCTGTAGTTGTTTGAAAAACCTCCATACTGTTTTCCATAGTGGTTGTACTAATTTACAGTCACACCAACAGTGCAGGAGTGTTTCCTTCTCTCCACAGCCTCACCAGCATTTGATAATCACTGTCCTTTTGATTATAGCCAGTCTAACTGGGGTGAGGTGGTATCTCAATGTAGTTTTAATTTGCATTTCCCTGATGACTAGTGATGTTGAGCATTTTTTCATGTACCTGTTGGCCATTCGTATGTCTTCCTTTGAAAAATGTCTACTCAGCTCTTATGCCCATTTTTTTAATTGGGTTATTTGTTTTTATACTGTATAATTGTTTGAGTCCCTTGTATATTATGGATATTAATCCCTTTTCAGAAGCATAGTTAGCAAAAATTTTCTCCCAATATGTAGGTTGTAGTTTCACTCTGTTGATTGATTCCTTTGCTTGCAGAAGCTTTTAGTTTGATATAGTCTCATTTCTTTATTTTTTCTTTTACTGCTTGTGCTTTCACACTCATGTTCATAAAGTCTGTGCCCAGACCTAGTTGCTGAAGTGTTTCACCTATATTTTCCATTAGAAATGTTACAGTTTCAGGTCTTATATTTAAGTCTTTAATCCATTTTGAGGTGGTTTTAATATATGGTGAGAGGTGCATATCTAGTTTCATTCCTCCGCATATGGCTATCCAGTTTTTCCAGCACCACTTGTTGAAGAGGCAATCTTTTCCCCAATATAGATTTTTGTTGCCTTTGTCTGATATAAGATGGCTACAAGCCTGAGGAGTGATTTCTGGGTTCTCAGTTCTACTCCAGTGATCTGAATGTCTATTTTTATACCAGTACCATGCTGTTTTGGTTACAATAGCTTTGTGGTATAGTTTGAAGTCAGGTTTATTTATGCCTCCAGATTTATTTATTTATTTATTTATTTATTTATTTATTTATTTATTTATTTATTTATTGGCTCAGGATTGCTTTGGCTATTCGGGGCCTTTCAATGTTCCACATGAAGGGTAAGATTTTTTTTTCCATTTCCGTGAAGAATGTCATTGATACTTTGATGGGGATTGCACTGAATCTGTAGATCACTTTGAGTAGTATAGACAGTTTCACAATGCTAATTTTTCCAATCCTAGAGCATGGAATATCTTTCCATCTTTCTGCATCTTTTTTAATTTCTTTCAGAAGTGGTTTGTATTTCTCATTATAGAGGTCTTTCACCTCCTTGGTCAAATTGATCCCTAGGTATTTTATTTTTTTTCATGACAACTGTAAATGGGCTTACTTTCTTTATTTCTCTTTCTGTTATTTGTTTGAGTATATAACTGCAACTGATTTGGAGGCATTTATTTTGTATCCTGCAATGTTACTGAAGCTATTAACCAGCTCTAAGAGTTTTTTGATCTAATCTTTTGATTTTTCTATATATAGTATCATATCATCTGCAAACAGGGTGAGTTTGACTTTGTCTTTTCCAATCTGGATTCCCTTTATTTCTTTCTCTTGCCTGATTTCTCTGGCTAGTACCTCCAGTACTATATTGAATAGAAGTGGTGGGAGTGGGCATCCTCATCGTGTTTCTGTTCTTAAGGGAAAAGCCCTCAGTTTTTCCCCACTCAGAATGATACTGGTGGTGGGCTTGTCATAAAAGACGTTTATTGTGTTGAGATATTTTCATTCTATACCTAATTTTTTGAGAGTCTTTTTCATGAAGGGATATTGAATTTTGTCAAATGCATTTTCAGCATTATTGAGATAATCGTATGGTCTTTGTCCTTGAGTTTATTGATGTGATGTATCACATTTATTAACTTTCATATGTTGAACCATCCTTGCATCCCTGGGATAAATCTAACTTGATCATATGGTATAATTTTTTAAATATGTTGCTGAATTCTGATTGCTAATATTTTGTTGAGGATTTTTGTATCTAGGTTCATCAAGGATGTTGGCCTGTAATTTTCTTTTTTGTTGTTGTTTTGTCTTTATCTTGTTTTGTTATCAAAATTATGTTGGCCTTATACGATGAGTTTTGTAGAATAGCTTTTATTTCAATTTTTTGGAATAGTTTGAGGAGAATTGATATTAACTCCTCTTTAAAAGTTTCATAGAATTCAACAACAATCCAAACCTAAAGGTAGTAGATGGAAGGAAATAATTGAGATCAGAGCAGAACTAAATGAAATAGAGTCCAAAAAAAAAAAAGAAAAGAAAAGATCAAGAAAATAAAAAGTTTGTTTTTTCAAGAAGACAAATAAAATAGACAAACCATTAGCTAGGTTAACAAAAAAAAAGAGTGAACACCCAAATAATAAAAATCAGAAATGAAAAGGGAGACATTACAACCAATACCACAGAAATATGAAGAATTGTTAGAGACTATTATAAACAACTGTATGACAACAAATATGAAAACCTGGAAGATATAGATAAGTTTCTAGACACATACAAACTACCCAGACTGGACCAAGAAGAGAGAAAACCTGAACAGACCAATAACAAGGAAGGAGATTGAAGGGGTAATTAGCAACCTTCCAACAAAAAATGAAAACAATTAACTCTATTTATGGAGGTATCTGACCTATTCTTTCCCATGGTGGAGAAAACTAAAGTAATTAATACCAACCTTTAGTCAGAATTTTACATAAAAATAACAAGGAACATTTATATTCAACCAAAGTGTACTTAAAATATATTGTATTTCTGCATGTAAAAGAGGCTGAAGTGTTGTTGTCATGTAGCATGTGATATTACAAGTTTAACAAGGACAGTGTGGCAGAGCAGGAAAATAAGGAATAAAATGGAATTAATGCATTACTCATTTATCTTTGCTTAAAGCATCTCATTATGTAGAACCCTTAAATCCTAATGGAAAAAAAATTCAGTGTATGTTAGAAATAAAGTGCATTGGGATGTTAATTGAAAACTGACAGAAACATTCTCCTAAGTGATAGGTAGTGATTTCCTTTTACCTCCAACCTTTCTTGGTGTCACTTTGCAGACACAATATTTTCTATATTTTAACAAATATTCTAAATACATAAAGTTTCAGCATAGAAGGAATGCTACCCTGGCTTAAGCAGCAAAAACATGACCTAGCAGGATTTTACATCTTATATTTTGTCTCACAGTTGAGCATGAATTACATTCTCAAAACTGGGTTACATATTTTGCTTGATGTATTACCTTCTCTGACTTGTCAGTCTAAAGTCAGTAATAGCATACTTAAGGAAGCCCAGTCTTTCAACATCAATGACACCATCCACTTCAGACTCAGTGGCACTATGATGTTCTCTATTGTGTGATTTGAGACACTGAATAAAATAAGAAATGTGTAAAAATAAAGTTCATTAGGAAAGAAAAGAAAGGGAACAATAGCATGTTAAATCAATATCCAAGGTGAAATTGTAAACCTTGCGGTTTTGACAAAGCCATTGCGGCTTTCAATTCTTTTAAAAAGTACAGAGGCTGTAAATTAGATTACAGAAATAATTCTTGTGTTACAGTTTATATTATTATTTTCCCTTTGGGGGCAATCATTTTGTAGTACATCTTATCTAGTTTCCAGTTGCTTAACAAGAACTGGTAGCTTGTATACAATGGATTCTGCAACTTTACTATAACCAGCAGAGGATATTTTATAAGGAATGTAAAGAATGATCTGGAAAATAATCCCTGATACTACAATAATGGGCATGATACTTGAGGGTTTTATGTTCAAAATGTGGCACTGTGAAATATTTAAAATCTTTCAGTTCTTCACATACAAAATGCATGTTTTCTATAAATACCTGTAAAGACTCATGACATTCCCTGAGGAAGACTTCTATTTTTTAATTAAATAACAATCACCAATAGCCATAGACATATTACAGCAAAACACATGATTACTAATGTCACTCAAATATGTTAAACGTGCCAAGGGTAAAGCCCAGTGACAAAATAGGGCAAAACATTTTTGAGGTCCTGTGGTAAATTTGGTGGTTACAAAAGTGAGAAAAGAATATGTTCTGCTGACTGTTACCAGCTGCAAATATGTTTTAGGCACTACATTCTTTTCTATCGTGTTTCTTTGTGGACTTTCACACATATTCCACTGAGACACACATCCCCAGACATGGACAGTAATCTGATGCCAAAGCTGTATGGGCATGAGGAAAGGCTGCATTAACCTTTTGGGGCTCGTATGCAAGCAATAGAAGTTATCGCTGCTGATCTGCCTTCAAAAATGACCCCAAGAAGAGTTCTCATCCAGGTGGCCGATTGGGTTTCATGATCTCACATGTGAAAGAAAGAAAGGGGGTGAGGGAAGGAGGAAGGGGGGCAGAAGGAGGGAGGGGGAAGGAGAGAGAGAGAGAGAGAGAGAGAGAGAGAGAGAGAGAGAGAGAGAGAGAGAGAGAGAGAGAA
>NW_007726402.1:555471-627883 GCF_000696425.1 Galeopterus variegatus | reverse complement strand
AAAGAAAGAAAGAAAGAAAGAAAGAAAGAAAGAAAGAAAGAAAGAAAGAAAGAAAGAAAGAAAGAAAGAAAGAAAGAAAGAAAGAAAAGAAAGAAAGACCACAATAATAAGTTGAACATTCAGAAGGAGAGAACAAATCTAAGGATACTAGACATGGGGGCAAAGAGAGGGAGGGGGTTTGGGGAATGATAGGTCGGGTAAAGGGCATAAAGAAAAATTATGATTTGTAATAATGAATATGCTAATACAAAATTTAAATAAAAAAGTCGAACTCCTAGAAACGGAGCAGAACGGAGGTTGTCAGGGGCTGAGGGGTGGAACAAATGGGGAGATGTTGGTCAAAGGGCACAAACTTTCAGTAATAAAATGAATCTAATGTACAGCATGGGTGGTAATAGGTGTGTTGGTTAAACAACTGAATCTATGCAATCTTCATTCGTCACTTACATGTTTTAAATTTTTCAAGAAACAAAGTGTTTCAAGTGCTAGCACAGCCTAGCCAGGTATTTAAGGTTTGCCAAGATCTCTTCCTATCACGTTTTAAGTCACACTTAAAAGGGACACCCCCTGAACAATGACATTTTGTGATTGTGGTGGTTTCTCTGAGTCTTGTGTGGGTAAATTGCAAATCACATAAAGTCTAGGAGGAGCCAGAATTATAGATTAAAAAAATACAGATTGTATAGATTCTTCACTTAACAGTATGCATCCTTGGAAAAGTTACATAAATCCCTTAAAGTTTCAGTTTACTCATATTATTTAAATCACAGATTTACTATGATATTAAGTAACATATGCAAAGGGAAATCTCCAGATATGTTAGTTTTCTTCCCTTTCAGGTATCTGCTCTCATACAGAAAAGCAAAATAAGTCAAGTTGTAAGTAAATGTGAAACCTAATTTCTGAAATATATAAACAAGTACCATCTGTTTATCAGTGAATCAAATTATGAGTTTGACATCAATACCAGGTTAGTAAAATTTCTGTTATGATTCAGGATGGCTTTGGTAAGTGAACACCTTCCTTAGCCACATTTTCCTTTCTTTTCTAACTTTTATTTTGCATAGTACATTTTTATTGGTTATGAATATTCGTGAGATACAAAGCTGGTTGTCCCTACTGGTGCCCAAGATGTGATGGCCAGATCCATATTGGCAGCATGTCCATTACTACGAATTGTGATTATACCCCATGACCTCAACCCAATTATTCCTGACCTCCATCCCCATCCCACTTTCCCCCATTCCACTTTGTATTCCTAGGTATGCTCTCTCCCTCTGGAAGTCCAACACACAACTTTGTTTTTCTTTCCTTCAGTCTTTTTCTCTTAGCTCCCACCTATGAGTGAGTACATGCAGTATTTATCCCTCTCTGCTTTGCTTCTTTCACTCAACATAAGTTTCTTCAAGCTCATCATGTTGTTGCAAATGGGAAAATTTCATTCTTTTTTATGGCAGAGTAGTATTCCATGGTGTAATATACCACAGTTTCTTTATCCAATCATCCATAGATGAACATTTAGGTTGGTTTCATATCTTGGCTATTGTGAACAGAGCTGCAATGAACATGGGAGAGCAGGTATCCCTTCAACATGATGATTTTCATTCCTTTGGAATTGAGGTAGATTTTACATTCACTGTAAGAAATTTCTTAACACCCATTCCCATGAGGCAACTTCTCTTCCTATTTCCAATATCATGGCTTAGTTTTGCCTGTTCTAGAATGTTAAATGAAATCATATAGTATGCACTCTTTGTGTCTATATTTTTCACTTAGAACAAAGTGTTTGAGATTCATCCATATTGGTCCACATATCACTAGTTCATTCTTTTTTTAATCAGAGAGTGGTACTCAATTGTACAAATATTTCAGAGAATGTTTATCCATTCCCTTCCATTTGTGAATTTATTTTTCTGTTAGTGTATCAAATTAGAAACTACCATTGATACATTTTTAAACAAATGAGAAGATTTGGGGAAAGTTAAAATAATTAGTATTTCAGAATCTACCCCAAGATAAATGATAGGTATCATTTATCTAACCTTTTGAAATATCTAGAGCAGTGGTAAGGAGACTAGAGACTATATAGGTCAAATCTGACCCACTACATGTTTTAGTAAATAAAATTTTATTGGAACACAGCTATACCCATTCACTTAAAAGTAGTTTATTTCTCCTTTTATGCTACCATGGCAGAGTTGAATAGTTGTGACAAAGAATGTATGACCCATAAATGTAAAATATATCTGTATGGCTCTTTACAGAAAAAAATCTATCTGACCCTTGATCTAGAATGATTACCAGACTGATTAATGCTATATGAGTTTTGTACCCCATCAAAATGTCTTCATTAAGTTATAATATTAGGCCATGGGGATAATATTCCACCAACTTTTATTTTAAAATATTTAGACTTTTGACCACTATTGTGTAGTACAATGTACCTCTAGATGTTTAAAATGAAAAATTACCTACAATTGATCTAAAGAATGCATTTATTTTGAAGCAATGGTGCATTTTCCTTTAGCAAGCCATGCGAATATGTAATGCGTAGTATTTTCCTTTCTACCTTGTCAGCCAGGAACAGGTAAATTCAATACTCTACGCTAAGGGTTTGTGATAATTATTTATTTTTATTTTTCACAATTTTGAATTATTGCTTTTACCTTTGCTTCAGTTATTTAAGTGCATCTCTTTCAGTGAACCAAATTAAATATATTTGGAACAAGGAAGGTAGAAGTAAATTAATATGTAAAATGTGCGTACAGTAGAATTGTTAAAATACATCAGAACATTACAGAAAACTCAAAGAAAATTAAGAATCTCATACATCCAAATTGTCCTAAATTAGTTTCTGTATACTTACCAAGATGCTCTAAGTCCACAAAAATTTGACTGGGTATACATTTGCATTGCTTTTGCCCATACTCACCAATCTTATCTCCTCCACTTCTTGTGGCTGCTGGTATTTTGCATATCACCAAATTAACACAATAAAAAAACTAAATGTGAACGAATACTAAAAAATTTAAAAACTGTGAAGATCGAAGAAAAGATCAAATAGGACAATGTTAATATTTATAGCTTATTTTCTTCTTAAAGTGTGATTTTATTACTGCTTTGTAAAGGTTATTCTTCTGTCACTTAGTAATTGGGCACAAATATTCATGGCCAGTTAAAATAAATTCATGATAACATTCATAAAATACTTTATATAGTCAAAATATCGTCATAATTAAAAACACAATTAATAATTTTGATTTTTCTTATTATGATTACTATGTGCCAAATTATATTTTGTACTTTGTATACATACTCTATATTATAGTTGCAACTTTGACCTTATTTCAGAAGTGACCTATGATATAGTATTTACATGTGCTAAGCATAACTCACTTTGATGAAAAATAAATATAAAGTAACTGCATGAGACTTCTCTGAGGACAGATATCAAAAGTTCACTATTCTCAGAGATGCACATATAAGCCACGCACATGTTATAAGAGGATGTAAAATGTTATGATGTTGAGTGCTGTAAGGGCAGTGAATGCAGTTTCACTAAAGTAAATGGTTTAGTTATATTTGGCGTTTTGCACTGTTTTTGTTTATAGTATTGAGCAACATCACCTTCTTGACATACAAACTGAGGCCAGTACATTTTTTTTTAAGAGTCTACAAAATAATGTATCCCCGTTTCATGATACCCCAATACTCTTGGGGAGAAAACTGAAGGACATCTTAACTCTTAATCCTTTAGGATATTTCTTTTTCTAAACAGACTACATTCCATAATATGATAGCTAGAAATAACATAGCCCAATATATTTTCTTCAGCATCATCAAACAAGTAAGCCATTTCTAATCAGAAAGATAAGAAAAAAAGAAAATGATTTACTTTGAAAGAGTAACAATAATTTTTTTAAGAATGATTTGTTTGGTGCAAATACCATATTGAAGGCTAAAAGTATAATTTCAGTCATGCCATAAAAACTTTTTGATTACGTATTTAAAGCTACACAAGATTCCAACTTGGACTTCATAACTTCACATTTAAATTTAATTTTATGTTGTAATTCATATTTTTTAGAATTTTAGGGGGAAATTATGTTTATGAAATATCTCAATTTATTAAAATTTATGTAAATTAAATGTCAATTATATGTTCAACTCTATGCATGGGTATTGAGAGGGAAGGAAAGCATGCATATTAATTAGCTTTGTGTTCACACTATCTAGCATAGTTCTTTGCATATCGTAGTAATAAGTATGGTTTTGCTGAAAGATAAATAAAAGAAAGGAAAAATGAATGAATGACCTTTGTATTAGTTACCTGTTACTGTGTAACTAATGACCCCAAAGTATAGTGCGTTAAAGCATACACATTTATTGTCTTATATTTTCTGTAGATGAGGAATCCTGAGATGCCTTTGCTGAGTCCTCTGACTCTCACAAAGCTGCAATCAAGTTATTGGGTAATGATGGGATTCATATGCGAAGGCTCAACTGGCAAACGACCCTCTTGAAACTTTACATGGCTGTTGGCTGAATTCAGTTCCTTGGGAACAGTTGAACTGAGGGTCTTGGTTCCTAGCTGGCTTTTAGCTGCAGCCACCCTCGGTTTTTGCCACATGAGCCTCTGACATGGCATCTTCATTCGTCAAAGTGTGCAAGTTGGGAAGGCAATAGATAAAGTTTGACAGAAAGATGGAAAGTCACAAAAGTGACATCCCTTCAACACTGCCATATTGCGTTTTTTGAAAGCATGTCACTAGCTCCAGCTCATATCAAGGGGAATGGTTTACACAAGCTACAAATATCAGTATTTAGAAACTATTGGGGACCATCTCAGATCTCTCCCTACCAAAAATATAATTAAAATAAACATAGAAGAAAATTCTTACCATCCTGAAATCCTTACAACTCAAATTAATGAATCAAAAGAAATTCAAATGGAAATTAGTAACCAATATTTACTATAAATCATAAATTATGTGATATGTGATCTATAAAAAAAATGTATTAAAATTCAGAGACAAGATTGATAAAGAAATATTTAAAATTGGATTTTAATTAAATTTAAATAATATTTAAATAAATGATATTCATTTAATTAGGACAGGATTTTCAAATTCTGGTATATTTTGATATAAGAAAGAGTATTGCTCATGCTTCAGTATTTGAGTATGAATAGTACGGTTAATTATATTTTCTTAGTCATTGAGATAATAGAAGAAAGTTACAGTATGTTTTCATCAGCTGCCCACACTAAAAATTATAAACCTAGGATTGATGTTAAGAGAGATGAGCAAATAAGTATTAAGTTTACTTTGGATTTCCACAGTGCCCAAACCACAGAATAAGAGGAAGAGAATCACAGCTTGACCTGGCTCAAAGCTTGGCTAATTTATAAAGTCTGTCCTCTACTCAGAATGTCTATATAAAGGTGAAAAAGAATCTTCAGATTCCATTTATTTAGTTCAGATCCAGCATCCATCTTTCTCTAAGCAATCCTAACAGAAATCAGAATTCCTATCAGAAGTAATTGATTCTAATTTCTGCTACAGACCTCTGAAAAATAGCTTGGCTGCAACAAGCTCATAATGATTACTCACCAAATCTGATTAATATAAAATGTAAGACTGACACATACTCTGGCAAAATTACTCTCCTTATTCTCCATACATTAAAAAAATATATATTGATCTCATGAATTGCTGGTTTACATCCTGTTCACAAAGTCAATAGTTGTCATTCCTATCAATTGCCATTCTTTTTCTATAGCAAAACTAAAGTGTCTACTTTATAACATACCTCTTTGTTCTGGGAATAAAATATGGATGCATTCCACAGGAAGCCCTAATTGGTGCAAGGAAAACCACACTTAGGAATTTTAGAGTGTTTGATGGAAGATAAAATTTTCATTGATTTCAAATAACATCGGGTTTTTAAATTCATAAAATATCTTTTTTTGATGTTTTGCTTTAAAAATCATGGAATCTATAAAAATGAGCAAGTTTCAATTGTAAATATCCCTTTGACTCAAAATCCTGTATATCAAGGGATTAAGTTAATGACCCATGTAGTTGACTTAGGGACAGCTAGGTCAAGCAATTTTACCTGATCTTTATTCTTTCCAATCAGTGGCCTCAACCCTAGCTATGTCCTCATGGATAAGCACCCACAGGGTCCTTGTCTATTACGTATGCCAATGGGAACACAAAGACAACAATTTGAGCCTCTAACAGGAAGGAGTTTACTGAGTTCCATAAGCCAGGAGCAAGGTGGTCTCACAACCCAAACCAAGTTCCCCGAGTACTTGGGGACAACATTTTTTAAGAGTCTAGCTACAGAAACTTATACATATTTAATAAGTGCTGAGTTGTTTCTATGTGTATTTAAGTGAGGGATGAGCATGAATGTGCATTGCAGCTTCATGTGCTTCATATTCACTTGAGGGCAGAGATTTAAGCATTAAAATGAAGCGGAGTTGGCCTTGTGTTGTCAGAAGGTGAGGCTGCCAGTTGAACCAGGGCTTGTGTGCAAAGTCCCCAATCTGGCCAAGCTGGTTTGGAATTTACAGTTGTTCAGTGGGAGGTTGTTATCACAAAATCACTTTCTCACCCAATCAGCACTGTTGAGGAAACAGGAGGAATGAAGAAAGACTGATTGGGGACAGGGGGAACAATGGGGAATCGCTCTCAGCTACACATTAGAAAAACCTGAGTTGTTAAATCAAACTGATATTTGGGTCCAGGACCCATAGATTATGGTGTAAATGGTTTGGGGATGGGGCCAAGGCACTGGTAATTTTAAAAGCTCCCACAGTATTTCTAATATACAGTAAGATATAAGAACCACTGTTGTAAAAATATCAGCCCTCTGGAACAATCATACTGTTTTATAAACTTGGAGAAATATTTTAATTAATTAGCATGTTTATATCTATGCCTATCTCAATCTATTGACAGTTTTTAAAATTAATTTATTTTTGATTATACATACCTGTGGGGTACAGAGTTGACTATCAGTATTTGTGTACAATATGTGATGATCAAATCAATATTATTAGCATTTTCATTATTACAAATCGTGATTTCTCTTTGTGTTCCTTACACAATTACTCTCTAACTTCCCCCCCACTCCCCCTTTTCCACCTCTAGTAACTACAGGTCTGTTGTTTCCTGAAAGTTCAACATATTATTCTGGTCTTTCTTTCTTTCTTTCTTTCTTTCAACTCCCACTTATGAGTGAGGACATACAGTATTTCCCTTTCTGTGCCTGGCTTATTTCACTTAACATAATTTTCTCTACGTTCATCCATTTTGGTGTCAATGGCAGTATTTCATTCTTTTTTATGTCTGAGTAATATTCCATTGTGTATATATATATATATACATTTTCCTTAGCCAGTCATCTGTCGATGGACATCTACTTCCATATCTTGGCTACTGTAAATAGAGCTGCATTGAACATGGGAGAATTTTTAAAAATGAAAAAAAAACCCTACTGAATGTTTATGCATCACAAAAGCCTACTCAGAAGTAAAATTTAGCTTTCTTAAAAATTGTGGATAAATAGTTTAAAAGGAGAACCAGGAGGGAAGCAAATTTATATATTTTTTCACTTAACACAAAAGATGTTGAATTAAGTGGTCAATGTATAGAAAATAAATTTTCCATCCAAATAATATTTTAAGTGGAATATTTAAGATAATACTAGGAAGTTTTAAAACAGATATAAATATGTCTTTTGGGTTGTCCTAGGATAATGGTGGTTACTTAAATTTGAATCTCTCTGCAAATCCTCCCCAAAGTCATGCATATCAATGAGAACAAATAACAGCACAAACAACACATGCCTTCAGCATAAAAAAAAGATAAATACTACACACTTCAAATTGCTTGTAAGTATATAAACAAAGAGCAAATTCCAGCAGAGCTCATTGTAGAGCTCTTGCTGTGAGCCTGATGAAAGGGGATGGTGGCAGGGGGACAGTTTTAGGCCTAAAGAGACAGCATAGGAAAAGGAGAAGAGAGCAGGGAACTTTAGTACAGACAAACACTCTCAGAAAGGAAAAGACCCACTAGAAGTACCTGACACTCAAAATGGGTCTAAGACCTGGGAGAAAGTGATTTATACTGTTCTTCCCTACACAAAAGATGAGGTTTCTTTGCAGTAATGACTGATTCCTGGGCTGGGGCAAGTAAAGTACAAGATGAGCCCGCAATATCATGTACTCCAAAAGTAAGGAAGTACTTTTAAAAAGTTGGGAATACATCAAAAGGCACAAAAGCTAGCTTAAGGGGGCTCCCACTGTCTGAATCTGAGAAAATTTGAACTTCAAAATGCAAAATGAATAATAGTAGTAATATATTATAATCTATTGAATAAGAATCCACAAATCCCAGTAATATAAGTAAACAGATACTTAAATAAACAAAGAAAAAGGAAAAACTTTTTTATAGTACAGAGTCAACTAATAAATGCAGAATAAATGATGAAATTAGAAAAAAAAAATTACAATTTGGAAACCTTTATCATAATAATTGTTTCAGGCAAGAATCATCAAAGCTTGGTAAATCTAATAGGTAAAATTCTGAACAGCAAGATTTTTACACAGCCTCAAATGATCCCTCACAAAATTCTTGTTATTTACAAAGCAGGCACTTTACACTGCAGAAACCTGGTGGGCACATGCTTAATCAAGTATCAATGTTAACATCAACAGTATATTAACAAACTGACATCAAGTGCCAAATGATGTGATGCACTGAGAAGGAGAAAACATTACTTATGCCAAAAATGCAAAATCTGAATCCACCCATGAGGAAGTATCTTAGTCATATTACTTCAACTTGTCACTGTCCCAAAAGTAAAAGATAAAGCTAATTAAAAGGAGACTAAAAACAACTCAAAAAACAACTAAAAACAACTCTGAAAATCTACCACATGGGTAGGCCTGCATGTGCACAAATTGACAAGCTTTTAGTCAGATCGGTGATTCTCAAAGGAGTGACAAAGGGTTATTTTGCCTTCCTCCAGGGGATTTTCAGCAATGACTGGAGACAATTTGGGTGTCATAACTAGGGGAGAGGGTGTTGCTGGCGTCTAGTGTGTAGATGCCAAGGATGCTTCTAAACATCCTACAAGGTGCAACACAACTCACCACAACAAAGAATGATCTGACCTCAGATATCAATAGTGGGAAGGTTGAGAAATGTTGATATCAATCAATTATTTTATTTGGTGATAAATGTTAATACTATATACAATTCATGTATTGTGTTTTACTTTCACATTTTAGAGACATCTTTTTGCAGTTCTAGTCAGCATTTTTGCTTTGATTCCTACATGATAACAATTAGTATAAATGCTTAGAAATATTTAGTAAGTTAAATATTTTAATTTTTACAACAACTCAAAGGAAAAAAAAAAGTCTAAGTGCCAAAACAATGCCACTCACAAGCATTTCTTTGACATTCCTTACTTAGTGTTTTATAACCCTGCACTGAAAACCTAGTTTAGAACTTGAAAAATAGCAAAATATAATTAGGTTTTCTATAGATATAAAAACTCTAAAGGGTACTGTTATTATATTATAGTTTCCTTCTGTGAATATTGTAGAATTTGTTTTCAGAATGTTCTTTGACACAAATGCTGCTTAGGCAAAGTGATAACTGCTTAAGGCAAAGAAGTAATGAACCATCACAGTAAAATTCTAAGAGGTGCATGAATTATGCATGTGATCACTGTATATGGAGCTCAAAATCTTTTCAAGTGTTTATTAAAAACAGTCATCCGATGCGAAAAACATCAGAAAAGTACAAGCTGTTCTATGAAAGAACTGTATTGTCATAACTATCATGCGAAGTTAACATTTATTTCTCAAAGAATGTGCATACATTTTATACTTGAAAAAAAACCCTTAACATCCTTTATCTTTTTGTCTTTTTTTTCAAAATGGACTGTACAAATGCCTATTTTTAGAAGACAGCTTTCCTCCTTTCTCTCCATATAAAAGAATTTTGAAATAAAGAAAGCCTCCATTTACAAAAATGTCAACCATTCCCTCATTTTTTCTTCCTCTCTCTTCCTTCTGGATCTTTTCATTTTTTAAGCCTAATATTTTCATTATATATACTAATCCATACTCAGAGACACAAATACTGTATGTTGATAATATATGCATGCATTTCTACTTAATTAGCAAAGCTTTTATAAGAATGGCAGTGTCATAATGAAGCTAAGGATCAACAAATTAATTTTAGTTTCAGAAGCTTTTAACATCCTATGGGGATCTTTCACGATGGCTGTAATAATTCTGACTATAAGAATATCCATGGAATTGGTGCTGAGACCCAGTACCCTTGGTGTGGGATCCAGACCATGCCAGGCAAGTCCTCCCCGCTGAGAGAGGCCTCAGCCAATGACCCCCAGGCCCCAAGGCAACAACAGTCAGGTGAGCATCAACAAAACTCCCTGAAATTGCTGCAGACACCATGGTGGAACAAGTACACTGTGATAGACTCGGCCACAATTACTAAACAGCAACAGAGAGATACAAGAAATATGAAAAACCAAGAAAGTATGAAACCATCAAAGGAATACAATAACTCTCAAGTTCTAGATCCTATTAAACAGGAAGTTCTTGAAATGATGGATGAGGAATTACGAGTAACAATTCTAAGGCAACAAAATGAAATACAAGAAGATTAATTTAGAAAACACAACAAAATGAGAAAAAGTATACAGGAAGTGAAAGAGGAAATTTACAAAGAAATCAATGCCCTGAAAGGAATGTAGCAAAGCTGGTGGAGCTGAAGTATTCATTCAACAACAACAACAAAAAAAAAAAAAAAGGAAAGAAAGAAAGAAAAACACAGCAGATAGCTTAACCAGCAGCCTAGAACAAACAGAAGAGAGAATTTCTGACCTTGAAGATGGCTTGTTCAAAATAACACAGGTGGACCAAAAAAAAAAAAAAGAATTAAAAAACTTGAAAAAAAATCTAAGAGAGATAACAGACAAGCTTAAGTGCTCAAATATCCAAATCATGGGTATTCCAGAAGGGGAGGAAAAAGGAAATGGCACTGAAAACATATTCAACAAAATAATAGCAGAAAATTTCCCAGGTATATGGAGAGATACAGATCTTCAGAGTCAAAAGTCTCAAAGATCCCCCTACATGTTCAACCCCAAAAGGTCCTCTCTAAGACATGTTATAGTCAAACTAGCAAAACTCAAAGACTAAGAGAGAATCTTAAAAGCTACAAGAGAGAAGCATACAGTCACCTATAAGGGAACCCCTATAAGACTTATATCACACTTTTCATCAAAACACTAAAAACCAGAAGGGAATGGGATGATATATTCAAAATGCTAAAAGATAAAAATTGCCAGCCAAGAACACTACCCAGGAAGGCTATCTTTCTAAAATGAAGGGCAAATAGTATGTATCCCAGACAAGCAAAAACTGAGGGATTTCACTACCACACTACCAGTCTTACAAGAAATTCTCAAGGAAATACTGGGTCTGGTACCTGAGAAACAACCATCACTATCATGAATATTTAAGAAAGAATAAAACCCACCAGTAAAAGAAAATGTAAACAATAAAGAGAAAAAAAGTTAATTTATTATTCCAAGAAACCAACAAACACAAAAGACAAAATAAAGCACAAAAAGAGGAACAAAAGATATTTAGAACATCCAAACAAAAATCAATATAATGCCAGGAGTAAATCGGTACCTTTCAATAATAATTCTTAACAGTATTGAATTCCCCACTCAAAAGACACAGGCTTCCTTACTGGATTAAAAGTATGCACCCCCAAATATGCTACATTCAAGACACCCATCTCACCTGTAAAGACACACAGACTAAGAGTGAAAGCATGGAAAAAGATATACCATGCAAATAGAAATGAATAAAGAGCTGAAGTAGCTATTCACTTATCAGATAAAATAGACTTTAAACCAAAAACCATTGAAAAAAAGATAAAGAAGACTACTAAATAATGATAAAAGGATATATCCAACACGAAGTCATAACAATCATAAATATATATGCAGCCTACATTGGAGCAGCCAGATAAATAAAGCAAACACTATTAGACATAAAGAAAGAGATAGACACTAATATGATAACAGTAGGGGTTCTGAATACCCCACTCTCAGCATTGGACTATTGTCTAAGCAAAAAATCAACAGGGAAACACAAGATCTAAACAACACTTTAGACTAACTGGACTTGGCAGATATCTACAGAACATTTCATCCAACACCCTCAGAATATTCATTATTCTCACCAGCTTATGGAACATTTTCCAGGATAAACAACATGTTAGGTCACAAATCCAATCTCAGCAAATTCAAAACAATTGGAATTACTCCATGTATTTTTTCAAACCACAATGGATTAAAACTAGAAAACAATAACAAATGAAAACTCTGGAACTATACAAATACATGGAAATTTAAAAACATTCTACTTAATGACATATAGGTCCATGAAGAAATTAAACAGGAAATCAAAAAATTTATTGAAATGAATGAAAATAATGATACATCATACCAAAACCTGTGGGATACTGCAAAAGCAGTACTAAGGGGGAAATTTATCACATTAAATGCTTGTGTGAGAAGAATGGAAAGAGAGCAAGTAAACAACCTAACACTTCACCTTAAAGAATTAGAAAAACAAGAACAATCCAAACCCAAAATTAGTAGATGGATAGAAACACTTAAGATCACAGCAGAATTATATGAAATAGAAACCCCAAAAATGCCACAACAGGTTAATGAAACAAAAAGATGGTTTTATGAAAAGATAAATAAAGTTGCCAAAACATTAGCAAGGCTAACTAAAAAAAGAAGAGAGAAGACACAAATAAAAAAAATTAGAAATTAAAAAGGTAATATTACAACTGATACCTCAGAAATACAAGGAATCATTAGAGACTACTATAAAGAACCATATACCAACAAATTTGAAAATCTGGAGGAAGTGGATAAATTTCTGGACACACAAACTACCAAGACTGAATAAGAAGAAAGAAAACCTGAACAGATCAATAACAGCCAAAGAGACTGAAGCTGTTATCAGCAGTCTCCCAACAAAGAAAAGCCCAGGACTGGATGGCTTCCCTGCAGAATTCTACTAAACCTTTAAAAAAGAATTAATACCAATTCTCTACAAACTATTCCAAAAGACTGAAACAGAGGCCATTCTCCCAAACTCTATGAGGCAAACATCAGTCTGATAACAAAACCAGGCAAAGATACAACAAAAAAGAAAACTTTATGCCAAAATTGTTGATGAATACAGATGCAAAAATTCTCAGCAAAATACTAGCTAATAGAAGAAAGCAATACATACATAAACTTATACACCACGATCAAGTGGAATTCATTCCAAGGATGCAAAGTTGGTGCATCACACACAAATCAATACATGTGGTACATCACATCAATAAAGTCAAACACAAAAACCATATGATCATATCTACAGATGCTGAAAAAGCATTTGACAAAATTCAGCATTCATTCATGATAAAGACTATCTATAAATTGGGCATAGAAGGAAAGTATCTCAACATAATTATAACCATATATGACAAACCTACTGCCAGTATAATCCTAAACAGGGGAAAATTGAAAGTTTTTCCCTTAAGAACAGGAACAAGACAAGGATGCACACTGTTGCCACTCCTATTCAACATAGTGTTGGAAGTACTAGCCAGAGCTACCAGGGAAGAGAAGGAAATAAAGGGCATCCAGATTGGAAAAGATTAAGTTAAACTGTGCCTGTTTGCAGATGATATTATCTTATATATAGAACAGCCTAAACATTCTACAAAAAACTGTTGGTATTAATAAATTATTTCATCAAAGTTGCAGGATGCAAAATCAACATGCAAAAATGAGCAGCATTTCTATGCTCCAACAATGAACTAGCACAAAAGACATTTACAAAAGACACCAAAAAAAAAAAAAAAACTCTAGGAATAAACTTAACCAAGGATGTGAACAATCTCTAAGATTGGAACTACAAACCACTGTTGAGAGAAATTAAGGAGGACACAAGATGATGGAAAGATATTACATGCTCTTGGATTGGAAGAATTAACATTATGAAAATTTCCATACTAGCCAAAATGATCTACAGTTTCAATGCAATCCCTATCAAAATTCCAATGAAATTTTTCTCAGAATTGGAGGAAACAATCCTAATAGTCATATGGAAGAACAAACGACAACTAATAACCAAAGCAATCCTGAGCCAAAAATAAATAAATAAAGTCAGAGGCATAACAGTACCTGACTTTAAGCTATACTATAAAGCTATAGTAACCATAACAGTATGGTACTGGGATTAAAAACAGAACCACAGACCAGTGGAAAAGAGTAGAGAATCCAGAAATCAACCCATGCACCTATAACCAGCTGATCATTGACAAAGGCATCAAGACAACACACTGGTGAAAAAACTGCCTCTTTTAGTAAATGGTGCTGGGAAAATTGGACATTCGTGAAACCAGACCTGTACCTCTCACCAAAATCAACTCAAAATGCATAAAAGAATTAAATATATGCCCTGACACAATAAATCTCCTTAAAGAAAATATAAGGGAAACACTCCAGGAAGTAGGATTGGGTACAGACTTTATGATGCAACCCAAAATGACAGGCAACCAAAGGAAAAAATAAACAAATGGGTTTATATCAAACTAAAAAGCTTCTGCACAGCACACACACATGCAAAACAATTAACATATTTAAAAGTCAATGAACAGAGTGGGAGAAAAAATTTCCAAAATATACATCTAACAAAGGATTGATATCCAGAATATGCAAGGAACTCAAATTAACAGCAAAAAAAAAAAAAAAGAAAAAAGAAAGAAAAAATAATAATAACCCAATTAAAATATGGGCAAATGAGATGTAAAGGCATTTCTCCAAAGAAGATATACAAATGGTCAATGGACACATGACAAAATGCTCAACTTCACTCAACATTCGGGAAATGCAAATCAAAACCAGTTTGAGATTCCATCTCACTCCAGTTAGGATGACTAATATCCAAAAGACTGAGAATGACAAATGGTGGAATGTGGAGAAAAAGGAACCCTCCTACACTGTTGGTTGGACTGAAAAATGGTGCAGCCTTTATGGAAAATGATATGGAGGTTCCTCAAGCAATTACAGATAGATCTACCATATGACCGAGCTATACCATTGCTAGGTATATACCCAGAAGAATGGAAATCATCATGTTGAAGGGATACCTGTATGCCCTAGTTTATTGCAGTGCTACTTAAATAGGCAAGAGTTGGAATCAGCCTAAATGTCCATCACTAGATGAGTGGATTAGGAAAATGTGGTGTACCTACACAATGGATTATTACTCTACTCTAAAAAAAAAAAAAAAATGAATTATACTACCATTCGCAGCAACATGGATGGAGTTAGAGAAAATTATATTAAGTGAAATAAGTCAGGCATAGAAAGAGAAGTAACTCATGTTCTCTCTTATTTGTGAGAGCTAATAAAAATAAATTAATAAATATACAAACAAACTGGGGGGAAAAAGGACTCAACAATCACAATTACTTGAATTTGTTAAGACAAGTGAACACATACAAAGTTGATTAGGGGTTGTTGGGAAAATAGAATAGTTTGCTCAAGCTCCTTCAACTCAGGTCCAGCTGGGTGTGGTGCAGAACATTTGTTGTAAACGAGTGTGTGTGTGGAGTTAGTGTGCATGTGCACCCATGTATCTTTTTAGTTTGGTTGCTATTGTGTTTTCTTCAGTTTGCAAAGCAGAAGCTGGCCAGTAGAGCTCAAATCTAAAAATAGAGCATGTTTACTCTGCTATCAGCTGCTCAGTTTTTCCTTGGACTTTGCCAGTAGCAGTTGAGTTTCTGAGTTTCTCTTTGGACTGCCTAGGTATTAGACATGTGTGTTTTCAAGTGGACTTTGCCAGTAGCAGTTGAGTTTCTGAGTTTCTCTTTGGACTGCCTAGGTATTAGACATGTGTGTGCTGAATAAATCTTACTATTCCTTCAACCAAGGCTCCAAGGACCTTTTCTCCTGTTACCTAGCTCGTAGACATGCATATGAAGGGTTTGTGAGTGAGATTGAAGGGTCTGTGAGCTCCAGCCCCAGCCCTAGCTCAACAGGGGTGGAGGGAGAGAGGGAGGGACGAAAAGGAGCAATTGGTAAAGGAACATGAAATTCAACCACATTCCATATTGATATATTAAAACTTAAAAAAAAAGTATATCCATTGGTTCAAAACACAGATGTGATTGTCAGATGGGTTGCAGGGGGTCAGTCAAGTAGAATTCGAGTGAGTATATTTGTAATTCAAAAATATTGGGCATGGGCCCCTAAGGGAGAGGGACAGAATGAGCTTTGACAAAAATCATGATAAACTCACATTTTACATTATGTTTTAAAGCTGATCTGTTAGAGTCTCAGTATCTTATTTGAAATGTCATATTGCCAAGTAAGAAATATGCCTTTTGCTATGTTCCTAATTTGGGGAGAATCTATATAGTCCTTTGATGTGAATTGGATTGATAAGAGCTTAACTCACTAAGTTATCATCACTGTTGGGTAAAACCAATCTCTTATTATAAACATTACTGACAGCTTTAAAAAATAAATACAGGATTCTCAAATAAGTATTTAAATAAATGTCGTTTCCAATACTACACATTTCAATTTCAATGTTACAAGTCTACACTTCTTAGTAATATTGTAACAAATATATTAATGTTAAAGAAAATTTCAGCCTTTTTCAGCAAACCCTTAGAAAAATCACTCAACTTCATAAAATCAGTGTTTGGGATAAATATATATTTAACTTCATTGTGTTTGAGTAAGTATGTAAATATTTATTAATCTCGGCTTTTTTTTTTTTCTTTTACAATATATAATAGCACAGATTTGTCTTCTCATACTGCCTCCCATTATCAATTGTCTCCCATTCTCTGAAGATTTTCATGAACTCCCAAGACCTATAGATCCCACCTCAGTTTAACTTTTTAGCTATGGTAACAATTCATGAATATGGAACTGATAATTTATTTCAACAGCCAACATCCAGAAATAGTTTTTAAAAATAACATTTTTCTTATTATTTATTTCTATTTACATTTTAATTTGTTGATTCATTCAGTAAATATTGAATGCCGTGAGCCATCTTGCTATAGGGAATGGCATGGGAGCCTGAGTGATACCCCTTGTTCTGCAGGCTACAAGGGGGTCCTATGTGTGTGGCATGGCTCCGTGGAAATTCTTTTTTGTTCACCTTTGGTTGCTTGACAAGGCTTCCCAGAATTAAACAGCCTAAACTTTTGGCTTAGTATGGCTTTGGGAAATTCCCTAGAGTTTCTCAAAGGACATGTTAAAATACATTAAAATTAACTCGTTTATTTAAAAGACATTGTCAGTACTAAAGGTGTTTTTGATGCATATTCCCAGTATGGGTTGGCTCAATTTAATTTTGTCATTAATTTTTCCTGTGTGATGTGTGCACGGACCCATTGTGTCTGTCGTCATGCTCCTGTACGTGTAGAATGAAGTTTTTATGTTGGATTTCTATCTGCATCCCCTAGGGAGGTGATGTGTCCAAGTGCAGTGGTGTTTAAAATTATTTGATCATTAACCAGTTACAGATTTCTTTGTTTCTCCCCACTCCCACAGTTTCACTTGACTTACCAAGAACATGTTGCTTCCCTAGTAATGATAAGAATGATATACTGTGTTTTTATTAGTTTGAGTAGGATCATTTAACTTTTCACTTTGTCCCCTGTGCTGTTCCCGGAGTCTATTGGTGGGAAAATAAAAGGTATAAACATTGTGATTTTGATTAAAAATTAAAATGATCAATATAGAATATAAGCAATATTAAATTGTTAACCATAACTAATCAATGTTATTAAAATCAAGTATAGTAAGTATAAGTAAGATTTAAAAAGGGTTAAATTGTAACTTAAGAAGGTTAAGAATTATAGTTTAAACTAAAAGTCTGACACTCTTTAAAGCCAAGCGTGCTGCTATTGTATAGTTTTCTGGCCACGAACTACAGGCTTTGGGGTGAACTATCAATGCATGAGTAGATGTTTTTGTCACAGCATGAGTGCTTTGGAACGTTTTGACCTTTCTTGTTCAACAGAAACAAAATAAGAAATGTTT
Source organism: Galeopterus variegatus (assembly GCF_000696425.1). NCBI lineage: Eukaryota > Metazoa > Chordata > Mammalia > Dermoptera > Cynocephalidae > Galeopterus > Galeopterus variegatus. The sequence goes on along the minus strand of NW_007726402.1, from coordinate 609,679 downwards.
TGATTAAAAGATGAATCCTTGTGTAAAAGATTAAGTAAAAACATATAAATAAAGAAAGATTCTTGTGGTTGTTGTCAACACTTCACTAAACACTTTTGATCTGCCTTTTTCTTTTTTTCCTCATCCTATTCACACCACCTGTTCAGGTCCAATGAATGCTGTGGAGCTGGTCTCTGGCAATTGAGAGCTTTCATTGAAATGAAAGATGTGCTTCTTGTTCTTGCAGAGATCAAGAGGAGGGAACTGGCAATGAACAGCTAATGCCGCAACTAGTTTTAAATTATTTCCATGGTTACTGCTACCACGGAAAAGTAATGGAGGCTAAGAGAGTACAGGTCCTGAGAACCTGAATGCTAAGGATTCCAGAGAAAGAGACCAACATAGCAAAATTGAGGAGTGAATAGAGGTTAGCTAGAGATAGAGAGGAAAAAAACTCCTTCTATGACCAGAGCAGCCTGTGGTACTTTTTCATGGTGGAATCTAGATCCACCCATTTGAGGAAGAACTTTTGTGGGTGGAGCATAGGGAGTGGAAGGAGTTTATCAAAAGGTGAAGTGGCAAGAGTGAAACCATGAAGAGTATAGTGAGGATTTGGGACTTCTGAGAATAACAGGAGGCCACTCAATGTTTTAAGAATGGAAGTTATATGCTCTTTTAATGGTAAATTTAGCAAGAAAGGATTAAGAGAGAAATTAATGAAACTTCTGCAGGAGTTTGAGATAGATGGTGCTTGCTCAAGGTTGAGGGGAAGATGTAGACTCAGATCAAGACATGCTCGGTCTGCTATGTGTAAGGTGTGAGCTATGTGAGCAGCTGTGACTGGCAAATAGAATCATTGAGCTTTCCACTTGGGTATTATATTCATAAACTTAACAAATATACAAAATGTTTTAATAAAACAGATTTCAGAGAATTGTAGAGAAAATAATGTCATAAAACAGTAAGGTTAAAAATCATTTGGATGTGGCAGCATAGTGATTATATTGAACAAAAGGGATATGTCTCTGACCTAGAGTTTTTTCCTATATAATTAGTATCCAGTTTAATGCCTGTATCTTAGTTCCAACAAATAATGCAATGGAAGCTATGCTCTCCAAGAATTCCTGTTACCTTGGTAAATTTTTGCAAGACAATTAGTTTTAATCAATATTGCAGAATATGTCATTTTTAAAGACAGAATATTGGATGAAATGTAATAAACAATTAAAAACTCTATTGAATTATGAAAAATTAATTTACAATATTAATATACATTGTAATCTGTAAGAAATATATTCTATAGCAAACCCGACAGTAATATCTCAATGATGAAGAAATAATTATCAATGTATAATGAAAATTGTTATACATGTTCTTTTTCTAAGTTTCTTTTTTCTTTCTGCTTTAATAGTAAACATACACATTGTTTGACAGGACAATATAAGCCTATAAGAAATGAATGGCACTGAAGATAAACTTGAAATATGATAAGGATTATATAATGTATTCAAAAAAATAGAGGATGATGATTAAACTATCAGAATTTATTATCTTGAAATATCTAATTTAAAAAATGCCATCAGCTCATTTTTTATAAAATTACATATATTTTTGAAGAGGTATTTCATTTACGTTTTGCTTTACTTTCATGAGGTCATTAAATAGATCACACACTTTTTTTTTTGGTTTTTACTTTATTGTTTTTATTTTTCTTTTTTGTTTATTAGTATATTTACCATTATCCAAAGTAATTTATTTTCATGGCCCTTTACCAACTCTTCCCTTTCCCCCCTCCTTCTCCCCCTTTTCCCAGCTGGCAGACTCAGTTCTGTTCCCTTCTCTTGAGAAGTTCAACATACTATTGTGATTGTTGTTATCATCTTTTTCTTTTCTTTTCTTTTTAAATTATTAGCTCCCATATATATGTGAAGATATGTGGCATTCCTCTTTCTGTGCTTGACTTATTACACTTAATATAATTTTCTCTACGTTCATCCATGTGGCTGAGAATGGCAGTATTCCATCCTTTTTTTATGGCAGAGTAGTATTCCATTGTATAAATATACCATATATTCCTTATCCACTCATCCAGTGATGGACATTCAGGTTAGTTCTAACTCGACTATTGTAAATAGAGCTGCAACAAACATGTGAGCATAGGTGTCCCTTTGATATGATTTCCTTTCCTCTGGGTATATACCCAGTAGAGGAATCGCTGTATTGTATGGCACTTCTATCTGTAGTTGTTCGATGAAACTCTATACCATTTTCCATAATGGCTGCATCATTTTCCAGTCCCACCAAAGGTGTAGGAGGGTTCCCCATTCTCTTCATCCTCACCAGCGTTTGTCATTCTCAGTCTTTTAGATATTAGCCATCCTAACTAGAATGAGATAGTAACTCAAAGTGGTTTTTCTTTGCATTTCCCAAATGAGTGATGCTGAGTATATTTCCATCTGTCTGTTGACCATTTGTACATTTTTTGAGAAATGCCTATTCAGTTCTTTTGCCCATTTTTTAAAATCAGGTTATGTATATTTTTGCTGTTAAGTTGTTTGAGTTTATTGTATATTCTGGACATGAATCCTTTGCACATATTTTTCCCAATCTGTTGGTTGTCTTTTTGCTTTCTTAACTGTTTCTTTTGCCATGCGGAAGCTTTTTAGTTTGATATAGTCCAATTTGTTTATTTTTCTTTTGGTTGCCTGTACTTTTGTGGTCTTATTCATAAATTCTTTGCCCAGTCCTACTTCCTTGTTTCCCCTATGCTTTCATTTAGGAGTTTTATAGTTTCACACCCTATATTTAAGTATTTAATACATTTTGAGTTGATTTTGGTATACAATGAGAGGTATGGATCTAGATTTATTCTTCTACATATGGATGTCTAGTTTTCTCAGCACCATTTATCAAAGAATCAGTCTTTTCCCAATGTATGTTCTTTGTCAAAGATCAGTTGGCTGTATGTGTGTGGGCTTATTTCTGGGCTCTCTATTCTGTTGCATTGGTTTGTGTGCCTGTTTTTATGACAGTACCATGATGTTTGGGTTACTATAGCTTTGTAGTATAACTTGAAGTCAAGTAGTGTTATGCCTCCAGCTTAATTTTTTTTGCTCAGGATTGTTTTGACTGCATGGATTTTTTTGTTGTTTTCCATAAATGTTAGGATTGTTTTTTTCTATTTCTGTGAAGAATGTCATTGGTATTTTGATGGGCATTGCATTGAAACTGTAGATTACTTGGGGTAATATGGAATTTTCACAATGTTGATTATTCCAATCCGAGAGCATATAATATCTTTCCATCTTCTTGTGTCCTCTTTACATTTTTTCAACAGTGATTTGTACCTCCCTTTGTAAAGATCTTTCATGTCCTTGGTTATCTTTACTCCTAAGTGCTTTATTTTTTTGGTGACTGTTGTAAATGGGCTAGCTTTCATGAATTCTTTTTCTGCTAGTTCATTGTTGGAGTGTAAAAATGCTATTGATTTTTGCACGTGGATTTTGCATTCTGCAACTTTGCTGAAATTATTAATGAGCTCTAAGAGGTTTTTTTATGGAGTCCTTAGGCTTCCCTGTGTATAGATTCATGTATTCTGCAAACAGAGATAATTTGACTTCATCTTTTCCAATCTGGATGCACTTTATTTCTTTCTCTTCCCTGGTTACTCTTTCTAGTACTTCCAACACTATGTTAAATAAGAGTGGTGAGAGTGGGCATTCTTGTCTTGTTCCCATTCTTAAGGGAAAAACTTTCAAATTTTCCACATTCAGAATGGTATTGGCTGGGCCGGCCCGGTCGTGCACTGCTACAGTGCGCCGCTTGGGAGCGCAGCGACGCTCCCGCCGAGGGTTCGGATCCCACATACAGACCGGCCGCTCACTGGCTGAGCGAGGTGTGGGCGCAACACTGAGGGTTGCGATCCGTTGCCGGACACGAAAAAAGACAAAAAGAAAAAAAAAAAAAGGAATGGTATTGGCAATAGGTTTGCCATATATGGCCATAACTGTGTTGAGATACATTCCTTCTCTACCTAATTTGCTGATGGTCTTTATCATGAAGGGATGTTGAATATTTTTTAATGCTTTTTCAGTGTCTATTGAGATAAACATATGGTTTTTGTCTTTGATTTTGTTGATGTGCTGCATCATATTTATTGACTTGGGTATGTTAAACCATTTTGCACCCCTGGGATGAATCTCACTGGATCATGATGAGGAATTTTCTGGATGTGTTGCTGCATACTATTTGCTAATAATTTATTGAGAGTTTTTGCATCTATATTCATCAATGATATTGGCCTTTAGTTTTCTTTATTTGTTGTATCTTTCCCTGATTTGGGTATCAGGGTGATGTTTACCTCATAGGATGAGTTTGGGAGAATAGCCGCTGTTTCAATTTTTTTGAATAGATTGAAGAGAATTGGTATTAATTTTTCTTTAAATGTTTGGTAAAATTCAGCACTACAGCCATCCAGTCCTGGGCTTTCCTTTGTCGGGAGATTGCTGTTTATAGCTTCAATCTCTTTGCTCGTTATTAGTCTGTTTAGGTTTTCTCTGTCTTCTTGATACAGTCTTGGTAGTTTGCATGTGTCTAGAGATTTGTTCATTTTCTTCAGGTTTTCAAATTTGTTGGCATATAGACATTTATAAAAGTCTGTAATGATTCTTTGTATTTCTGTGGTATCAGTTGTAAAGTCTCCTTTTTCATTTCTAATTTTTGTTATTTGTGTCTTCTCTCTGCTTTTTTTAGTTAGCTTAACTAATGGCTTGTCTATTTTTTTTTTATCTTCTCAAAAAACACACATTTTTTCCATTGATCTTCTGTGTTGTAGTTTGGGTTTCTATTTCATTTAGTTCTGCTCTGTTCTTAATTATTTCTTTACATCTATTAACTTTCATGTTAGCTTTTGGTTTTTCTAGTTCTTTGAGGGATAACATTAGATTGTTTATTTGTGATCTTTCTATTCTTCTGATGTACACATTGATTGTGATAAACTTCCGTCTTAGTTCTGCTTTTGCAGCACCACACAGATTTTGGTAGGATGTGTCATGGCTTTCATTAGTTTCTTCTTGGACCCATATATCATTCAAGAGAATGTTGTTTACTTTCCATGAAGTTGTGAAGTTTCCAGAGATTTGTCTGTTATTTATTTCTAGTTTGAATCCATTGTGGTTTGAAAAGATATTTGAAATAATTTCAATTTTTAAAAATTTGTTTAGAGTTGATTTGTGACCTATCATGTGGTCTCTCCTGGAGAATGTTCCATGTAATGATGAGAAGAATGCATATTCTGTTGTTGTTAGATGAAATATTCTGTAGATGTCTGCCAAGTCCACTTGGTCTAATGTGTTGTTTAGATCTTGTGTTTCTCTGATTTTTTGCTTAGATAATAAATCCAGTGTTGAGAGAGGGGTGTTCAGGTCCCCAACTATTTTGGTGTTTGGGTTTGTCTCTTTCTTTAGGCTTAATAATATTTGCTTTATATAACTGGCTGCTCTGATGTTGGGTGTAGATATATTTATGATTGCTATGTCTTCCTGCTGGATAGGTCCCTTTATCAGTATATAGTGGCATTCTTTGTCTCTTTTTATGTTTTTTGGTTTAAAGTCTATTTGTCCAATATAACAATAGCTACTCCTGCCCTTTTGTGGTTTCTATTTGTATCTACATCTTTTTCCTTCCTTTCATTCTCAGTCTGTGTGTTTCTTTACAGGTGAGTTGAGTATCCTGGAGACAGCATATTGTTGGGTCTATCTTTTAAATCCAATCTATCAGTCTATGCCTTTTGAGTGGGGAATTTAATCCTTTTATATTAAGTGTTACTATTGAAAGGTGTTGATTTACTCCTGGCATTTTATCATTTTCTGTTTGGATGTTATAAAAATCTTTTGTTCTTATCATTCCATTTTATCATTCATCTTCCATGTTTTTTGGTTTCTTGAAGTGGTTAGATTAAGTTCATTTCTCTTTATCATTTACATTTTTTTCTGCTGGTGGGTTTCATTATTTCTTGAGTATTAATGGTAATGATGGTTGTTTTTCAGAGAGCAGGTGCAGTAATCCCTTGAGGATTTTTTGTAGAGCTGGTCATGTTTTGATGAATTCCTGCTGTTTTTGTTTGTCTGGGACATATACTATTTTTCCTTCATTTCTGAAAGACAGCCTTGCTGAGTATGTTATTTTTGGCTGGGAATTTTTGTCTTTTAGTATTTTCAGTAATTATCCCATTCTCTTCTGGCCTTCAGGGTTTCTGTTGAAAACTCTGCTGTTAGTCCAATAGGGACTGCCTTATAGGTGACTTGATGTTTTTCCTCTTGCTGCATTTTAGATTCTCTCTGTTTTTGAGCTTTGCCAATTAGACAATAATGTTTCTTAGAGAAGAACTTTTTGGGTTTGAATCCATTTGGGGATCTTTGAGCCTCCTGGAACTGAAGGTATGTATCCCTCTCTATACCTGAGAAGTGTTTTGCTATTAGTTCATTGAATATGATTTCAATGCCTTTTCCTTTTTCCTCCCCTTTGGGAACACCCCTGATTCAGATATTTGTGTGCTTAAGGTTGTTTGCTATTTCTCTGAAATTTTCTTCATTTTTTAAAAATTTCTCTCTCTCTCTCTCTCTCTCTCTCTCTCTCTCTCTCTCTCTCTCTCTCTCTCTTTCTGGGTTATTTTGAAAAGGCTGCTTTCAAGATCAGAAATTCTCTCGTCTTCTTGTTCTAGGGCAGCTGTTTAAGCTCTCTGTTTTGTTTTGTTTTTAATTTTTTTAAATGAATCCTTCAGTTCCTAAAGCTCTTCTATACTCTTTTGGGGGGCATTAATTTCTTTGTACATTTCCTCTTTCAGGTCCTGGATGATTTTTCTCATTTTGTTGTGTCATCTACCTGAGTCTTCTTGTATGTCATTGAGTTTCCTTAGGATTATTGCTTAAAATTCTTTTTCAGTCATTTCAAGGACTTCGTATTCTGTAGGTTCTGGTATTTGAGAATTATCATATTCCTTTAGTGGTGTCATATTTTCTTATTTTTTTCATTTTTCTAGTCTCTCTACATTGGTCTTTAGTCATCTGGAAGAGTAATTGCTTTTCCTAGTACTCTAGAGTGGGGTTTGAGGAGAGGGAGTTGCACTTGTGGATGTGTTTAATAATGATGGTTGAATGGGATGTTTTATTATTGGTTCCAGGTAGATGCGGTAGTGTAGTGTCTGTGTACATTGGCCAAATTTGGTGTTGGGGTTGCGTGACAGTGCCTCTGTGGAATAGTCCTTGGAGACTAGTATTTCCTTGCTGAAGTTCGTGACACTATGTTGGTTCATCAGGACATGGGCTAGATCTTGAATTTGGGGCAGTAGCACCTTGGAGTCTTGTCACTCCTAGGTTATGGTAGGTGTTCTTGAGTGGGCCTGTTGGTGCCCTGGCTAGCTCCTACTGACCTTGACAGGTGCGCTGGAATAAACTAGTGCTCTTGATTTGAATGGGTGACCCTGGGTGGTTTTTCTCTTTTTTCTTTTTTCTTTCCTCTTTCCCTGGGCTCCACTGGTGACTCTCTTCCTATCCAGGTTGATGAGTGGTTAGTGGGTCACCTATGAGGTAACAGTGACTGCTGGCATGCCTGCAAGCCACCCTTTTGGTGCAAATTGCTGTGGTGGTGGCTGTCCCATTCCACTCATTCATCATTGGTGTCTTTGGCAGTTGCAGGGAGTGCTGCTGATGGCACAGCTGCCCCTTGGCAGCAGCAGTTTGGGCTCTCAGGGTGCAGGACTATATCAGACATTCTGATTACTTTAAAATAAATTCATTTTCCTATGATATGACTGTAAGAACACAAAGCAACAAAATGAAAATTGAGAGAGGAAAGCATCTGCACATCTGGTGCTCTACTTATCTATTTTCTTTTAAATAAGACACTAGAAATAGAAAAGAAAGGTATTTCCTGAAACATAAATATTTTATCTGAGCTTTTAGTGAGTTCTATCTAATTTCAGACTCTATCCAAGATTTAGGCAACACATTTTTGCACTATTTTTAAAATTTCGTAATTCAGAGAATATTCACTGAATGACATTGAGAGAACCATAAACATAATTTGTCAGTGACTGAAGATGGAAAATGAGCCCTGTAGTAAATCACTATCACATAGTGCCCAAATAATGATTTAAATTATAATAATTGTGATGTCTAACTCTTATGAAACACTCACTGAGAAACAGGGGCTTGCTAAGAATTATACATTTAATCCTCAAAATTATCCTGTGAAACAGATACCATTACCATATGCATGTTACAGTTGAAGAAACTGAGTTTGCAGTAAGGTAAAGTAATTTTCTCAAGGTCCTGCAGAGACTAAGTGGAAGAACCCAAACTATTTGACTTCAGCCTTCCCAACCCAGGATATCAGGCCAGTTATATTGCACAAGGAGGTGCCATTAGCATTATGGTCTGGAAATGTGTAGGACATAACCTGTGCATAGGAATGTAGTGACCCTCAGGGCCAGATGTCAGAGGAAGAGGATCCAACAATAGAGATGGAGAAGGGGCAGCCAGAGAGATAATAAATTAATAAGGCTAGTCATGAAAACCATGAACAAAACATCCTTCAACTTTGACAACTGGTAAATGCTGCTGACAGAGTAAGCTCAGAACACTAATCTGACTATTTCATCAAACATACTGGACAAGATTGGCAGTCACATCAAAAGCAGTCCTACTAGAGTGGGTAGGACAGAAGCCGTAATGGAGTGAGTTAATCAGAGAAAACAAGGTAAAGAGGAGCAGAGCAAAGGACCAAGTGCTAGAGCCCAATGCGAGATTACGGGTGGACCAACGACAGGTTTCTCAGCAGCTATTTGTGATTATAGACCAAACCCAACACGGAAGTGTTCATACAACATGCAAGCAAGACACAGCAAGATGACTGCCTAGGGTAAAATGGGACCAGTGTGACACATCAAATCGACAAGTCAAACACAAAAAAAGAAAACAGGTTAATCAAAGAACAACAGCCTTGAGCTACAGAGCACCTGGGAAATAAGAAGATGATCAGTCTGATGTGCCGTTCAACAGTAAAACAACTCCTACAAAGTCCCATAGAGAAGTCACTGAACTAACCCCCAGAGAGGCATGAAGAATGCATCGACAAAGAGTTACTTAGGAAGAAAAATTCAAGTATAAGAAAATTCTGTTTACAGCGAATGATTTGTAAACTTGTACAAGTGGCAAGGCAAAACACAATCTAAATATCCAAAGAAAATAATATCTTGATAGAGTAATACCAGTTGATTTAAATAGCATGGGTACATAAATAAGAAAAGTGGGATAGATGTCCTTTGAACAGCTTGAACAAAGAGGCTATGTCTTCTTCATTTTGGCATCTCTGTGACTGAGCATAATATCTGGAAGTGACGGTGTTCACTAGGTGGTTGTTGAATGATAAAGATATTAGAGTGATGAATTCTGGTTAATTCAATGGTTTACATGAGGACTGGGAGTGATGAGAGAGCACAGAAGTCATGGCATTTTCATTTAATGAAATTTGTTAGTTTGGGGACTTGGGGAAAAATAATGACAATAAAGGGAGGCTGATGGGAAGTGGGTGGGGCATGTTCTTATCTTCTACTTATCAGGTTTATATAGAGGAATTATTTGCTCTTAAGAATGGGGAAAGTACTGGGGGCCGGTCCGGTGGCGCACTGCACTGGATAGTGCGCCACTTGGGAAGCGCGGCGGCGCTCCCGTCCGAGGGTTCAGATCCCACATACAGACCGGCTCCGCTCACTGGCTGAGCGAGGCGCGGGAGCAACGCCAAGGCTTGCAATCCCGTTGCCGGTCCCTGGTCCGGTACGGGGGCAACACTGAGGGTTGCGATCCGTTGCCGGACACGGAAAAAAGACAAAAGACAAAAAAAAAAAAAAAGAATGGGGAAAGTATAGAGGGAAATCCCACTTTCAATCTACCTCTTCATACGTAATTTGCCACAGGAGGAAAAGCAACAAATGAGATTAGTGAATTCAGGTGAAGGAATGGAATATGAGCAGATGAACAGAGCCTTCTTCTTCTTTCCCAATGTCTTGTATCCAGGAATCCACACTTTCTCTTCCTCCCTCATGTGAAAGTTGTCGATCCCTAAAGAAAGTCTACAGCTTGTCTGTTTTGGGTGAATGCATTTAATTTTGGTGTAAAGTATCAACAAGCCCATTGTACCCAAGTTCCAAGACACTTTCCATTAAACTTTATAAATAATTAAGCTGACATTTTTATCTCCATCTGTTTTATTTCTACACATCTCTCTCATTTAATTTTAAATTGTGATAATGCAAGAAAAGTGTGTGATTATCACTTCTTAAACCCTATTAGAGTCCAAGCCACAAAGCGAAGTGCTTTAATATCTACCATAAATGATTTAAGAGGCAACAGGAAGTACAAAACGACATAGACAACATGACTCTTGGACACTATTTAATATGCTGAGTAAACTGTAATTAAATTGCAGTAAATTACACACAAGGATAAAACAGTTGGTTTGCCTTTACATATACTAAACAATAAAACTGTATTCAAAGTTTTGGTCAGACTTATCCCTTCATAAAGAAATAGGTGGGAAGGCCGAGAGACTTACAGAGAGTGCAGACAAGTTGGGTACACCCTTGAAATAAGGGCAGAGAAAGGAACCAAGTAATTACCAGATGCCTTTAAGAATACCAGAAAAGGGAAAGATCAGCTAATTTTATCAAATATTCAAGCACCATATATACAGAAAAAATATTAAAATTGGGAGTGAACTAATCAAATATACTCTGTATAGCAGGACATACTTCAGAAAACCAGCAAAATTCACAAGTTGAAAAGTCTTTAGCCAATATACAAACTAGCTTGTTGAATTTGGTAGCACTGAGAAGAAAAAAAGAATTTTAGAAGAAATAATGGGTGAAAATAATTCTGCAAATCTTTCATATAGTTATCTCAACATTAAGGATTATTTTTCATGATGAAAAGTAATAAGTAATAAAGCAGCAAAATTAGAGCTATATCAAAAAGTGTATTTTCAAGAGCTAAGAGTGATTGTTTTATTAATATGCCTTTCAAATTTCCCATAATAATGTTGGTGACTTCCATGTAGATCTTACACATCTAGGAGAAAGTGGATTTTTTTTCAGGTAGTAACTTTTAATCAATTTCTATTATCAAATTTGTAATTTCTTTAATTCAAAATCTGACAAGAATACAAAGTAGTAAAGTATTAAAATCATATTAGAATGGTTCCTATATACCAACATTTCATTATAACTTCCTTTATGCATAGAAATCGTTTTCCTTTGTCTGGATATGACTCAAATAGAAATCAGGTATGAATACTTAATCTCAGTAAATTTTCTACAATGAAACTATCAACCATTAAATTTCAGTTAAGTTTAGCAAAATGACACAAAATAATCATTTCACATCTGAATGAGACTGGCCATTCTCAGGGTACTATAAATATCATTTGCCTGGTTAATAAAATATTGTTTCACTTTAATCATGAAATACTTAAGAATTTTTTTAAACCTGCAGATTGGCAGTTAAGTGTTATACACTTGAACTCTGAGGCGAATCCACTATATTATCTGTGTAACTGATTGAGTACTAATCAGCTTTTGCTATAAGTTGAAGAAAGGCTTACATAGTTTAATTTATTAAACATTTATTTCTGAAACTTTTTAATGATTTTACTAAGTCACATTCTGGAATCAGGTTATAATGACATTTCCAAAATAGGTGGGATTGTTTTTTATCTGCCCAATTTTAAGTTAAACAAATAATTCTATAAATTAAAGAGTAATTGGGAAAGTTGGCAATAGAATAGGCTACTCTTCCCATGTGGATATATTACAATTTTGTTATAAATTTAAGCCTCATGTGATTAATTTGGCCTTATTTGAAATTGCAAAATTTACTCAAACAGATTAAGGAAAATAGCAACTATTAAAATTAACATCATTAAAAATTAATTGTATGACCTAAAATAGTATCTCATCTTGAAAAATGTGTATTACCAATATCTAGCTAGTAAATGAAATCTAACTTGTGTAGGATATTCAGCTTTTTGTGTAACTCTTAAGAACCCATGGGATATAGTTGGATGCATATGACTGATGCTCATTTTACAACTCTTTCTCTATTTTTAACAAAATAAAATTACTTTCATCTCATCCAATGAAGGTAAAATGAGAACAATTCTTACAATAATTTTTATTTGCTTACTTAAGAAATATTTAGTAGTTCTTGAACCTCTACCAAGTTGTCAGGCTGGATCACAGACCCCTCTGCCCTGTCCTGTGCAGGTCGCATGAGTCAGGTAGTTGAAAAAAGACTGGCAGCCGATAACAAGATAGACATGCTTTATCCCTATGTGAGCTCTGCCAACCAGCAGTTCAAAGCTGCTGTCTTAGATGACAATGTACAGAATAGCAGCAACAACCCAAGGGATACAAGAGATATAACTTGTTTACAAAGGATGGGCTGAATCACACCCAGCTGGATATGAGGCGAGAGGGCCTGACTAAACTAACTCCATTTTCCTCACACAAGTGTACTGTTAAGATTATTATTTTCAAGTAATAGCACACCAGTTTGAACAATATTATAAGACAGCATGGATTTAATGAAGGGAACATAAGGGTTGATTGATTACGACTGAATCGTATATATAACTTGATGAGTAAGCAGAAAAAGCCAATATTCAATGGGAAAAGAATGAAACAGACTGCAGAGAAAAGCAGAATTAAGAGAACCCTCAGCTTTGCATCTTACTGCTTCAGTTTCTGTGTTCTGACTGCAACAGCTATGGGTTAAGGGACTCATAGCACAACCTTGATCTAGCGCCCATCTGGAACAATTAGCTGTGATTAGGGAGACAGATAATTGAAGGAATGTTATAAGAACATGAGGCTGATAGTGGTAGTGTCCAGAAGAATATAAAGGGAGACACTGGACTGCCTGGACAGACTATCCCATAGATATTTACCACATTGGAAAAACAAATGATTAATACATTAAAGCAGCCAGTTGCTCCAACTAATTCAATAATAGGTTGGAGACCTAGGATATAGGTTAAACCATATATAATTGTCAATAGTTGACTATTTTTGCCTATAAAACTGGCTACTTAATATGTTCAGGATGTAATGGTAAACAATACTGTTGTAAAAAAATTGTTACAGAATCAAACTGAGAAGAATATCTAAGAGGACAAACAGGAAGTGGAAATAACAGATAACCGACTGAACTGATTGGCCACTCTATGCCAGACATTTTACTTTACACTGGGGATCTTTTAGGACTCTTTCTGTTTGGATCCTACAATATCTAAAAGACAAAGCAACTGGGCAGGTGTTAGGCTTGGTTATAATATGAAAAACTCAGGCCCTACTATCTCACACCTGGACTGTTCCTACATTTATGTTACCTGCTGACCCAAATGTAGGCATCGTTATTTGTGATCATTAATTGCATATTCTTTAAAGGATGGATAAGAAAGCTTAGCAAACAGGTAGAAAGACACTGCAGTAGCCCATGCAAGAGATGATAGTATAGTTAAAAACTAAAATCATGATCCTTTCTTAAAGATGAACCTGGGTGCATATCTGATTCCTTCCATTGTTGTGCTGTGTGACCTTGAGCAAATCATCTTTACAAATCACCTTTCTCAGGTGTAAAATCTAAATACTTTACTTGTCACAAAGTCTTTCTGTGATGATTAAATGAAATAATGGCTTAATTTTTACAAAAAAGAAATCACTTACAACAGTTCCTCAAATGATAACTGTTCAGTAAATAAACTGGGATAGATATCAATGGGTTTTAATCTGAAGGAAGGGGCATGATAGAAAACATCACCAGCAGAGAGATATAATACTTGATTTCAGGTAGGTGATGAATGGAAACTAGAAAACGAAAGAGTGTTCAATCAGTGGAAATAGGGGGCTAGCTGAGGGATAGTCAGAAAATTTTGGTCACCCACTACCCTGTTCCTGTGTCCTGAGAAATAATCACAGAGAAACTGAGATTGTTAGCCACCTTATTCCCAGTCCAGCACAATGGAGCTAAAAGATCTCGAGTCTTTGTAGAGGATTAGGCATCCTAATCAGAAACTGGCTTTGGCTCTATCCTAAACAGCATGAACAGTAGTCTGATAGCAGGACGGGGATGGGGATGTGAGGGCAAGAATTTCTCTTCCTATTGTGTCCCCAGCTCCAGAAAAATATTTGATATATGACAGGTTCTCAATAAGTATTTTTGGAGGGATGGATGGATAGATGGATAGATTTTATCAATTCATAGTAAAGTATGGCAGAGACTGATAAATGTTTTCCCTGAATTTATTTTCCTTTTCCTCCTATTTTAGTAATAAATGTTTCCCATATTTTATCTGGGCGTGTCAATAGATATTTACTAGCCTTGATTGTAACTACTGTGGCCATGTGACTGAGTTCTAACCAATGGGATGTAAAGAGAAAGTAAATAGAAATCATGTGTGTAATGTCAGGTCATGGTTTTAAAAGAAACCAGCTTGTTCTCCACTGCAGATGTGATTATGAAATTGACCATTCAGATTGATACCAGAGGAGAGGGTCTGGGGAGGCCCATTAGCTGTCTTCAACCCACCTGTCCTCTAGCGGTTTCTTGGCTCTGTCATAGGACAGAATTCAAGGGCAGAGTCCCTGTAGAAAGTGAAAGCAGGTTTAATATAGCAAAGTAAGAAACACAGACTTCACAGAGAAAGTGTGCCCTAGCTCCAGAGACTGAGCAGGGCCCATGCCAAGATTAACACAAAAGTAAGAAATACACACTTAGAGTTTAGTACAATATGCAGACTGGCTCAAGATAGTGAGTAGCTGCCCATTAGAAGTAAGTTTACAGAGAAGTGAAGCAAACACAACTTGCCAGGAAGTGTGGGTTGGCCCCAGGAGATGTGGGCAACAACCCTTCCTTCTGAGGGGATAAGATTATGCTATTTAATGAATATTCAACTATGGGGATGGTTCCCAGTTATGTAGCAGGTTATGTGACAGGTTTGCACATACTCAGATGGTCTGTCTTTAGGGTGTTCCCATTGGTCCAATTCTATCACAGGCACTGGACACATCCAAGAATATCTGGAGATCTTTAGTGCCTCTAGTTGAAGGTCATTCAAAAGATAAATTCCACTTTATGGAACATGCTCTCCCATTAGGGTTATATAACCTCTCTCTACTGAGCATGCTCAGCAACTGGATTTGCATAAGTCTGCCACCTGTAGTCTCAATCTCCACTTGCTGGTGCCAATAATGGGTGCTACAGGCCACCACTGCTTAGGACTCAGAAGTGAGGCTTGAGTCCTAGGGGAGTGGCTTGCAACTCAGGGGAGTGGCCTGATACCCAATCCCAGGTGGACTGAGCATCTCCTGTCCCTTTGGAAGAGAGCACTTATCTGCTCCAGACCATGTTACCTTTACTCAAGGAGGCCAAGTACTTGTCACCCAAGGTGAAACTTGTAAGTTTTCTTCTAATCCTTTCCCCCAAGGCCCTATTAGACCTACCCAGTGTATATGAGGGGCTTCTATTCTCCAAGGTCATTCCCATTGTACTGTCTGTCCCTGTTGTAAACAGGTTGGGGCCAGAAAGAGAATATTTACATTCTTGCCATATGGCTGGTCCCCACAAGGGTCAGTGGCCTATCATCCACCATTGATATTTCCAAGTAGAGATCCAAAGGGTTAAACCTTTGTACACAGCCCTGCTGTCAGTACAGGTGGTTAATGGCCCAGGCTCATTTTTTTTTTATCACCATCTATACTGCTCTCAGTTCAGCCCATTGACTGCTTTGCCCTGTGCTGTATTCATAGCACATACTATCTGTTAAGGGCTGGACAGCAACACCTGTCCACGATGCTGAGGGTCCCATGCTAGAGCCATCTGTATACCAAGCTTGCTCTGTGATAGGTCCCTGCCCCTCATGGAAAGGTGTAGCCTCCACTTCCATGGGTAAGGGTTGTGTCAAAGATTCCTACACAAATTCTACTGGGCCTAGCACAGTTTGCAACTCTTTGGACAGAGGACTGATTGACACAGTGCTTCTTTGTTCTATATATGCTCCTCATTTAGACAGAGTGGAAGTCTGAGCTACGCCCTTTTTAGGGTTGGTTTGCCACGTGCGCAGCCAACCTATTATGGGGTATGTGGTCCTTACTAGGACTTTGGCAGTTCCTGTGATAGCTTCAGTGGCCAACAAGGCAGAATACACAGCTGTTAACTGTTTTTCTATTAGAAAATAACTCACTTCAGCGTGCTTCCAGAGCTGAGACCAGAATCCTATAGGTGTTCAGAATCAGTCTTGTCTCTGTCACAAACCCCATCCCAACTCCTCTTGGGTTATATATACCTCTAATTCAAAAGGCTTAGTGGGATCAGCCACTTGTAAAGCCTGTACTTGCTGTATTGCCCTTTTTGTAGACCAGTAAGCTTGTTCTACTTCCTCAGTCCAATCCCAGGGTGCTCCTTTCTTTATTAATGCATACAATGGGCGTGCCATTTGGGCCGTATGGGGTACAAAAGCTTTCCAATACCCCAGAAGTCCCAAATATATCTGTAACTGAGCTACAGTTGGGAGTCAAGGGTATGCCTATATCTTGTCTATAATAGATTCTGGGATGACTCTCATCTTACCCAACCAGACTACTCTCAGGAATTTTACTGACAGCCCATGTCCTTGCACTTTGTCTGTGTTCATGGCCCACCCGCATTGTTCCAAATGACTTAGCAGCATTGGAGGTGCCTGGGTTAAATCTGCAAGAGAATCAGAGGTTAACAACACATTGTCAATGTAGTAAAACATTGTAACCATGCTGGGCCTAGTCCACTTGGCTAGGTCCCCAGCCACTAAACCATGATGGATGGTTGGGCTATGCAGATAACCTTGGGGCAATACTTGAAAGGTCCATTTTCTCCCTTCCCAGGCGAAGGCAAACTGATCGTAGCTGTCAGCCAAGATTGAAATAGAGAAAAAAGCATTTGCAAAGTCCAATACATAATGATAAGTTCCCAGCTAAATCATCATCTGATCCATCAAGTTGTGAACTGAACGTACAGCTGCCTGCAAAGGAGGCACTACTTTGTTCAGTTCTCAGTAATCTACAGTCATTCTCCAAGTACCATCAGGTTTTTTCACTGGCCATACCAGAGTATTAAATGGGCTCTGAGCCAGATGAATAATGCCAACTTTCTCTAATTCCAATATAGTGGCACTTATCTCTGCACATCCTCCTGGTAGGCAATAGTGCTTTACATTAACTACTCATCTTGGCTTGGGTAACACCTGTGGGTCATGTTTAGCATATCCCCGTAACACAGGCTTTACTCTGTATTCACAGCCAAAACTCTCCAACTGTTGTTTGCATGTGCAAACCATAAAATATATCCATACCCAAGATGTATTCAGCTACTGGGGATATATATGCAGTATATACACGAGGGGACAATCATCCTATGCCCAATGGCAATGATACAGCTTTGACCTCAGTAGTATGTCCTCCGTAGCCATCTATGTGAACTGTGACTCCTGGAAACTTATCTGGATTGCCATATATCAGGCTACATTGTGCACATGTATCCCCCAACACCAAAACATGTTGCACATTTGTCCCAGACCAATGTATTGCTAATTCAACGTGAGGCCTCTAGTCCTCACCTGCCCTCAAAAGACAAGTACCTTGGCCTGCTCCCTACTTGAAATGGAACATTTCATCCACCTTCTCGGGAGCAACCAAAAAATCCTTTAAATCCACTGAGCATACCTTGTTACCTGTTCCCAGACATTTAGTAAAATGCCTTTCAGGGTGCAATTGCTGCCACAGGGCAAACAGGACCACATTTGGCTGCTGGTCAATTTTCTTGCTATCAACCCACGTCTGCTTATGGCTAGTCTTGCTTGGTACCTTCAGGATAAAATCCCCACTATTTCTTGGGGGTTTGGTCTTAGTAACCTTTTGGACCCCTTTTGCTTGTCTCCTATCCTCTACTTCACCCAAGCCGGCTATCATGTTCGTTACCTCAGGTATAGGATGACCAAAGTATGGAGCCAGTATGGCTATCAGTGACCCAAAGGATGTTGACGGGGCATTTTGCAGCACTATGTCTCTCATACAGCCTGTAAAATTTTCATCATCCAGGTCCCGGGTGTTCACGTTAAACATGGACTGACGCATCCCCAGCTCCCAAATTATGTGAACCAACTCAGCATATGTTTGCCACTTACTAGCAATCTTGGGCAGTTTTCCAGCATTCCTCCTCATAGTTAGGGCAGCTGCATTCACCCATTCCATTAAGGAGTGATTACCTGGCCCTTCTATTCTGTAGCCACTGCCTCAGGGATGGGTGCATGGTAATGAAGGCCAATTTTTCCATCTCCTCACCAGAGCATACCACACTATCCACCCCTAGGTCCCATAACTGCAGCAGCCAAGCAGCTGAGGCCTCCCCCTGTTTCTTCCAGAACTGACTCCCCAAGTCAACTAATTCGACCTGGGTATATGGGACACAGGTAGTGAATTGGGTCCCCTGTGGATTGCCCACCAGTGGTCCACCTGGTCCCATAGGCTGCTTTTATTTCACTTTCTGATGCACAACAGGTCGTGCCTGGAGACACACAGTCTCCCCCAACTCACCACTGGGTTTGTCATCTTCCGTGGTGGGAGAGGCAGGAGTGGCCAGTCGCTGCATGTCGTTCTCCAGGACATTTATCTGCACTTCCAAAAACTCTGCTTTATGCTTCAATTCTCTATCAGTTTGCAGTATAGTGAGCAGTTGCCATGCTCTGGTCAGCAGAAAAGTGACCAACGGGCACCACATACTCAAGGATAGCCACATTCCCTCCCCTTCCCAAGGGGTTCTCAGCTGTAGTGCCTGGTCTGTGCTGACTTGCAGTATAGTGACCTGCAACCAGATCCCGGTCAACAGGAAAGTGACCACAGGGTGCAACATATTCAAAAGTAGTCACATTTACTCCTTCTCCCAAGGGGCTTTTGTCTCCTGTCCCTGCTCAGAATCCTGCCGCTGACTATGACAATTGTAGAGCTAAGGCTGGGTCTGGAGCTCACAGACCCCTTGGGGCTGTTGTCCAGACTGGGTCACAAACCCTTCAAACACAGGTCTATGAGCTAGGTAACAGGAAAAGGTCCTTGGAGCCATGGGTGAAGAAATAATAGGCTTTATTTCTAGACATGAGCTCTGTTGACCAGCAGTTCAGAGCTGCTGCTGACACACTGAAGAGCATGCAAAAATAACAAGCTAAAAGATGCATGGGTGCTCATGCACACTAACTCTACTCCCACACAACTTGTTTACAAAGAATGTGCTGCACCCCACCCAGCCAGACCTGAGGTGAGGGGGCCTGACTAAACTACTCTATTTTCCTCACAAAAGGTGACCAAAAAATGCCTCTATGATAAAATGACACTTGAGCAGAGTACCTAAAGCAGTTTAAGAAGCCTTGTAAACATCCATGGTGGGTATGTGAAATAGCAGGTGGATATATTCATCTGGATATAAAGGAGGTGTTGAACAAGGTCCATCAATTTATATTTAATTTAATCAGCATCTATGCATGACTTAAAAGAATCTCATCAGGAATAAACGTAGATAAAAAAAAGAAGAGAGGATGAAAGACCAAGCCCTGAGTCTCTTAGAAGTTTAAGGGACAAGAATAGAAAAAAAAAATGCAAAAGTGACCGAAGAGGACTTACTAGAGAGATAATAGAAGAATCAAAGGAGAATTGGGTCCTAGAAGCCAAGGGTTTCAAAATCAGCCAGATTACTGTGCCAAATAGAGCTCATTGAGATGAGAACTACTTATAGATAAATAGATTTGGCAGTGTTTTTTTAAGAACAGTTTCAGTAGAGTTAAGAGAAATAAATCTGGATTAGCCAGGTAGAAAATATAATAGTAAAAGTGAGGACAGTAAGTATAAATGACCTTTCAAGTTGTTTTGCTAAGAAAAGGAACTAGAGAAACAGGATTGTAGTTGGCAGGGATACATAGTAAAGAGAGGCATGACTTTTAACATTGAGAGCACAGGTATGTTGGTAAAAATAATCTGATAAAATTTTTAAAATTTATTACAAAGAAGACAGAGGAGAGAATCCCTGGAGACTTCCATATAGTTAAGCAGGTGTGGGATTCAGTGAACTGGCTGTAAGAGCATGAAGAGATTATCCAATATAATGAGGAAGAAGACAAGACCCATACATGCAAAATTATGCTGGTTGATGTAATGGAAGAACCAAAAAAATAGGCTCTGATTTTCTTCTATATTCTTAGTAAAATAAGAAGGAAAAAATATCAGTTGAAAGTGAGAAAGAAATGGAGTGCTGGATGTCATTAGTCCAAACCAGGTTTCAAATTACTCTAGGAACTTTTACAATAGCAAATATTACTAAAGAAAGCCATCACCCATCAAAAGGTCATCAATCACTCCCAAGATAGCTACTTAACAATTTCCTTTACTCTCAATTTACCCGTTTATATGTACATCTACCTCATGTAGTGTTATAATATCCCTAACTTCCTATGTGGATGAGTCCTCTCTCTGTTACAATAAAACCTGTATTTCTGAAGATAAGCAAATTGCATTTAAAAAGAAAGAGAAACTGCATTATGCCTTAAGTTTAATTGCATAAGCCCCAAATTCAGACCTTTTAAAACTATTTTAATAGATTCAATTTCTCTTTTTTTCCAAAATTTATATTCTACTGGTACAAGGAGATCTAAATTACAGATTGTAGGGAGTTTTCAGAAGGACAGGCATTGAGGCATTGTTGCATAACAAGAGTTGTAGTGTTATGTTGTAGAATAAAATCAGCTGCTTCACTGATCACCTAGGAAATCCACCTGTTTATGCTATAAATCATAATTACAAATCCATATGATTGCAATCTAAGCTCAGGTGGGTGGAAAGTTGGTCATTAGAAATAATAGGAAGCAAATCTTATAAAACATGTGAAACCCATGCTCAGATGCCGTCAGTATTTGGTAGACATTTATAGCAATTGTCTGTAGACCTTGATGTGCTTTATGTCATGCAGAAGCACACATCATTAAATGTCACTCAAAGCTGAGTTCTTAAGACATTTGTCACTTCATAAATAGAAACATTTTATTTCAGAAACTTATTTTTCTGAAAATATTTTTCTTATTGATCATCAAACTACATGATATATGTTAGCTAACATCAATATTTTGAAACATGATAATTATCTTTCATAAGGAAAGAAAATAAATTTCATTTTTTCTAAATGTTTACTAGACTCCTGCAATTCAATCTCTGATCATCAGCAATCTCATATGCATAAATAATGCATATTTTTCTTTTAGAAAATTGGTACTAACGATACCCAAAACACTGTATATCTTTATCCATTTGATAATTTGCTCAGCTTATATCTCTCCCAAGAGCCGATATGTTTGAGATATTTCTAATTTTCTTAGCATTTCTTTCTTGTTGTATAACATTCACTGCCTGAAAAACTTTTTCCCTACAGAGATTAATTATGTGAATAAAATGAATATAAAATTTACACATGTACTTAAATTAAAGCTTTATGTTTTGTAAAGTTTTATATAAATTATGTATTATATGAAATATGTCAAGTTCCAATACATTAATGAATGAAATCTTTGAATTAAATTACAATTAGTGAACAATTACTAATTAGAATCACTGCTTTATGGACTTGGAAAAGCCTAGAATATATCAAGTACTGCTTTTGGTAAAGTTGAAAAACAATAAAACCCCAAAATATGTTAAAAAATGCAAACTATTTTTAGTTAGACATTTTATAGTCATATAATAGAATAATCAATTGTGAATCTTTTTTCATTTCTTTTTTTTTCTTATTTTTTTTTTATTTTGTCAATATACACTGTATATGATTATTATGGCCCATCACCGACACCTCCCTCCCTCCTCCCTCTCTCCCCTCACCCCCAAGAATGTCCTTTCATTTCTTATAAATGGAGAAACTGTACATTTATTTGTGTATGTTGCAATAATAAGCTTGTCATTCTAAGCCCCAATGACATAGAGTGTGTTTCATTGCTCCATTTTGTTACCAACTTAAGATATTGCCCAGCCCTTATTAGTTGTTCACAAATATTGGTTAAATAAATGCATGTGCATCATAGAAGATTTTTTTTTTACTTTGTAGATATCAATATTTTTCTTTGTGTAGAAAAAAAATCCACAAAATGATCAACACTTCATGGTGAAAAATAGTGTTCTTCTGTAGTTTCTAGTGTGTCATGTATTCATTCATTCAACAAATATTTATTGAATGTTTACTATACACATGCCAGTCTTCTCAGCACCAGAGATAGAGCAGAGGCAAAGATTTATAAAAACTTCACCCTCTTAGAATATAAATTCTTCTAGTGGGAAGTAAGACAGTGAACAAATAATTGAAATATATATTATGTCAGATTTGATCATTGATATAGATGAAAATGAAGCAAAGGAGAAAATTTACATGGGCTTTGGCTGAGGTTGAGATTTTTATGGTGAGGGAATGGTTTATACTAAGAATAAAAACCTTTGAGCAAATACCTAAACAAAGTAAAGGAATGAGTCATATGTATCTAAGTGGAGAGAACTCCTGGAAGAGGGGACAGTAATCATCGATTGGAGCAGCCCCGAGGTCAATTATTCAAGGCAAAGCATGGCAGCCGGGCAGAGAACTGACAAAGGGAGAAGAGTAGTGAGAGATAAAGCCAAATGACGTATCAGGGCTAATGATGTAGAATTTGAAGATAATTTTGGAATATACACTGAATGAGATGGAAGGTCATGTGCAGAAACAGACCTGTGTGACTTGAGTTTTATAAATTTTTCTGTAACTGGTATTGGTAGAATAAAGTTTGTAGGACAACAGAGAAAGCAGGAAGAGCAGTTAGGAGGAAATTGGGATGATACAGTGTGTCATGTGGTGGCAACTTGGACTCGGGTGGTAGGAATAGAAGTGGTGATAAGAAAAGGGAGATTCTGGATCTATTTTGAAAATACAATCAACAGGACTAGATTGAAAATTGGTTGAGGGAAAAGAGAAGATGGAGTTGCCACTAAAGAGATAAGCTTAGATAAGATATAGGAGGTGGTTTTGAGAGAGAAAAGAGGAGTTTGGTTTGGAACATATTAAAGTTTGTGATTCCCATTAGATATCCAAATAGAGACAATGTGTAGGCCAAGGACTAGATTGAAAATTGGTTGAGGGAAAAGAGAAGATGGAGTTGCCACTAAAGAGATAAGAAAGACTATAGAAGGTGGTTTTGAGAGAGAAAAGAGGAGTTTGGTTTGGAACATATTAAAGTTTGTGATTCCTATTAGATATCCAAATAGAGACAATGTGTAGGCCGCTGAATTTTTAATTTCAAGTTTATGAAATACGTACAGGCTGGAAAAATAAATTGGAGAGTTACTAGCATATGGGTGATATTAGAAGCCATGAGGCTTGATGATCCATAGTTTGTTGACTTTGCAGATGCAGAACCTGTAAGACGGCAGACTGCATATTCAAGAGAGTTATTATAATTCTGGACCATGGAATTTATTCTGTGATGTGAGGACAGACATAAGGAGGGAAGAGGTTTCAATGATTTCTGGAATTGGAGAACTAGAGGTCAGTGGTAAGAGAATGAGATACATGAAATTAAGATCATAGAGGGATTGCAGTTATTAGGAATGAGCATGGGAGTGAGTAGCTGTGGTTGGGTAGAGAGTAAGATGATTGGGTACAGTTACAGATGGGAAGATAATAATCACCTAGGTGGATATTAAAATTCCAAGTATGTTATGTGTTTTATATGCATATATATACACATTGGAGCTGGACCTAAAAACACCTCAAGGAATGAGAGAGACATATAAATTTGGTAGAGGTAGCAGATGAATTTACTTGATGGAGTAAGATTCAAATCTGGGGATTTTTAGGCAAGAGGAAAGTTGTGGGAGAGAAAAAATATCTACCACATGAAATGATTGGGCAGGGGAAACACTGTGCTCACAGGTGAGAGGTGGGTTTCAGATAGAACAAGAAAGTACAGAGAACATTCCGAGAAGTTGATAGACAGGATATAAGCAATTTTCTTCATGAAAGATTACAATTTTCAAAAGACGGCATGGTAGGGTTTTAGGCACTAAAAATAGGTGAGAATTGTAGTCAGAAAAAAAGAAATACACTGTTCTTGGGTAAGAGTGCAGAGAAGTGGGGATAACTTAAAAGAACTGGTTCTCTTGTGATGACAAATGTAATAAAGATAAATTCATAATAAGGTATTTCATGATGAAAGAAAGGGGGTGATAGTAAGATCTCACACACCCATGATTTTGATGCGCGATTCTTTGGGAAAGAGAAAGAATGGAGAGCTTTGCAAATGTACACTACATGTGAGGAGCTGCTAATCATTTGAAATAATACACAATTATTTAATACTCCTTAACTACATAAAAGGGTGCTTGTATACACACACACACACACATATACATACGTTCTTATATATGAGCTTAGTATTCTCAAAACTCAGCTCTCACAAATAACAAACTAGTTTCATAAGTGGCGAGCTTGCTACTGTACCTGTTCGGTCTCATGGCTGCCTTAGCTTCAGCACAGCCATGATGAGCCTTCCCCCTCTCTCATTTTCCTTTCTTCTCTGTAAAGTGAGATTCCTCTCCTGGGAAGGGGTAAACAGTACTGTTATTATCAAGGGAACGTCTTGTGGGTTGTGTCTAGCAGGCTTTGGGTTGGACTGCTTTGTACTGAGATAGTGGCTAATCGGGAGCCTATGACTTAATCTACCAGGTGTTATTGAACCACAAGGATTGTGTCACTTTGCATACCACTGATTTCAAAATTTCCTATTATTCTGAACCCTCTCTAATAGTCTTATAACCTCCCTGCTTTCCTTAGTTCTGGGGAACTGATCTTGCTCAGTCTCCCCTCCACATTAGTGGAATAAAAGCTACTGGCTGAAAAAGCACCTGGCTAAGGTTTCTGTCTCTCTCTCCCTTTTCTCCATCTCACCGAACCTAACAGTACCCAGACTGAGCATTTGGGTACAAGCTGAATGTCTCAACATATGCCTTTTTCCTCCTGTCAAGTTTCTTCCCTATAAAAGTTGTAAATATCACAGCACAATTTACATGTGATAATAAATAAAACTCAGAAATGATTCTGTCTGCTCCTATCAAGGAGGCAGGGGTCCTAGTACCTGCCCAGTGGCTACAGGAAAGGGCATCCATTTTAGCTACCATGAATCAGGAAGAATAAATAACAACAAAAGGTAAGGAGTGATTTTGCCTAGTCAAAATAGGGAAATCCCATAGTCAATGTTTTTTTTTAATAGACTGCATTCATCATTTCCGTTATATGAGATAACTAGAAAAATGTAAATCTAATCCATTTTATGAGATTAAATGTTGATTTGCTTACAGAGCGGGTGATGGTAGAGATTTTTATTTGTGTGCTTAACACCTACTCATGGAGACCATGACAACATGTAACCATTTGATATTTCTTTTAGGCCTACAAACACAGTGATATCAGCTAAAACACAAATAAAACAAAAAGAATCATTTCATATCGGGCGTAACTGGATGTTTGACATATATATATATATTTTTTAACACCACATTTTCTTTATTTATTCATACATTGATGGACACTTAGGATGATTCCACCTCATTTAAATGTGGAATTGACAGGTATATTTTTGTTTTCAATTTAAACTCTCTTCTTAACAAGCATACCCTATTCTTCCTGATTTTTTCTTTAAAATGAGTGTTTGAAGTGATCAAAGATTTTATTTAATCTCATTGTCTGAAGGTAATATTTATGCTGGAATTGGAGTATGAAAGATATTAATTTCATTCATCCAAAACAATGCTAATGAAAAATTTAATATTTGTATAGACTAGCACAGGACTTTTGCTTTTTAAGAGTGTATCAGATACATCAAAAGACATGACTTACTAAATCTCTTAGTTATCAGAGTCTAATAATTTTTTTAGTGCTGTCTACCAAATTGCACTAAGATTCTCAAATATCACCTACTTGAGCTAAAGCAGTCACAGTCTTTATTTTCTTTCCAACCTTTCTCATAAGTTGTCCACCCCTAAGACAAATAAGAAAGCCAATGCATTCTATATTTCTCCATCCATACCCATGGATTTCAATGAAAAAAATAAAAACAAAAAAGCACACAGGCAAAGGAAAAATCTTTCTGTTTCAGTGATCACTGTGCTTGCCCTGATTTCTTCTCAGTCATATGCATGTGGATAAATGCCCAACATTAAGCAAGTTCTATTATGTTTTCCTGAAGACAAGCACTTGGTATTTGATCTCAACATATTAAAGAGATTTCTAGAAAAAAAAAAACTTGAAAAAATATAATTCATTTTGCAAAACCAAATCCTACTCTCATTCACATCTTTGGTTCTGAAGCTGGTAGAAAAGTATATAATTTGCTATTCATTTTACTACCTGAGCATTTTTATTCTAAATTTTTATTGTGTATGCCATTTCTACCACCTAAGAAAAAATATTCCACTTTTATCTTTTTTTTTTTAATTGAAACATTATTATACATATTTGTGGGGTACAGAGTTGAACATCTATACCTGTGTACAATGTACCATGATCAAATCAGGATAATTAGCATGTTCATCATTACAAAATGTAACCATTCCTTGTGTCCATTAAACAATTTCTCCCTAATCCCCCTCCTCCACCTTCTTTCCCACCTCTATTAACCACAGGTTTGTTCTCTCCTTTTGAAAGTTCTACATATTATTGTCTGTATTTCTTTCCTTTTTTTTTTCTTTCTTTTTCTCTCTTTTTTAGTTCCAACTTAAAAGTGAGTATATGAAGTATTTCCCTTTCTGTGCCTGGCTTTTTTTAAATACATATTTTATTTTATTTTCTGAAACATGTTTGTATGTATCTGTGGGGAACAATGTTGAATATAAATACCTATGTGCATTATGTGATGCTCAAATCAGAATAATTAGTATATTCAACATTACACAATGTAATCATTTTTTGTGGCCCTTTACCAATTATTCTTTAACCCCCCTCCCCCTTCTCCCTTTTCCCCCTCTGGTAGCTTCAGTTTGGTTCCTTCCTTTTGAAAATTCAATGAATTACTGTGATTGTGTGATTGTTGTTTCTCTCTCTCTCTCTCTCTCTCTCTCTCTCTCTCTCTCTCTCTCTCTCTCTCTCTTTGTTTCATTCCCACTTATGAGTGAGGACATGCAGTATTCCTCTTCCTGTGCCTGGCTTATTTCATCTAACATAATTTTCTCTAAGTTCACCCATGTTGCTGTGAATGGCAGAATTTCATTGTGTTTTATTTCAGAGTAGTATTCCATGGTGTATAGATACCACAGCTTCCTTATCCAATGATGCATCAATAGACATTTAGGTTGGTTCCATGTCTTGGCTATTGTAAACAGAGCTGCAATGAACATAGGAATGCAGGTATGCCTTCGACATGATGATTTCTATTCCTTTGGGTATGTACCCAGCAGTGCATTTGCTGGATTGGATGGCAGTTCTATCTGTAGTTGTTTGAGGAAACTCCAAAGTGTTCTACATGATGGCTCCACCAATTTACAGTCCAACCAGCAATGTAGGAGGGTTCTGCTTTCTCTGCATCCTTGCCAGCATTTTTTACTCTCCATGTTTTTCATAATGGCCAGTCTAACTGGGGCGAAAGTAACCTGTTCTTTTACTGTAGTTTCTGCAGTCTAACTCATTTTTTTATTTTTTCAGGAAATGGAAATATATTCTAAGATTAGTATCAGAATTAGAAAAAAAAAATCCCAAAAGAAACAAACCTACGTAACAACTGTTATTATTAATAAACATTATTAACCCAATTATATGATGATAGTATTTGGGGGGGCTCTGAGTCAATGGTCCTCAAGTATAAGCACTTTGTGAATCAAGGAACATGTTCTAAGACATTCTTGGTAGATGGTCTCTCAGCAATTATTTGGACACATCTAATGACCAGTTCCTATTTTCTAATGCATATTTTTCCCTTATGAAACAAAATTAGAGTTCTTTTTTGTTTTAGTCCCACATCTCATTGCCTGAAGCTTTCAGTCTCTGGTTGAAGTTCTGGTCTCAGAGGAGTATAGACTATTATTCTCTCTGTTCCACACTTGAGAAGAGACTTTTCCATGTTCCGTATCATTTGTTTCCTCAAACAATAGACATAGCTCTGTTAATATTCTAATACCATGCTACATCTCTTGACCTCTAGGGATTTAAGACCCTGACTGTCTTGTGCTTTTTAAGTACTTCTGTAGCAGACCAAAAACAAACAAGTTCAGTTAGCTCTTATTACATTTTATCTGGATCTCAAAATACTGTTTTTAAATTCCTATCTTCATGGACTACTCATCCATTGCAACATCACCATTTCTACCTAGAATGCAACATATTGACAGTTACAATATCTTAGTCCACCTGAGCTGTTATAACAAAAAAAAAACTTTACACTGGGTAATTTATAAATAATAGAAATGTATTTCTCACAGTTCTGGAGGCTGGAAAGTCCAAGATCAAGGTGCCAGCAGATTTAGCATCTGTCGAATCTATATTCCTCAAAGATGGCACCTTCTCTGTGTCCTCACATGGCAGAAAGGATGAAAGGGACAAACTTTCTCCCTCAAGCCCTTTTATGAAGGCACCATTTCCATCCATGAGTGCAGAGCCATCATGACCTAATCACCTCCTAAAAGCCCCTTGGGGGTTAAGTTCCAACATATGAATTTTAAGGAAACACCAGCACTCGCATCATAGCATTCTACTCCTTGTGTCCCCAAATTTGTTCTTCTCACTTCCAAAATACATTCATTCTTTCCTAATGTCTCAATAGTCTTAACTCTATCTTGCTTCTACTTTAAAATCTAAGTTCAATGTCTCTTGTAAATATTAACTAAATCAGATATGGATGAGACTCAAGGTAAGATTCATCCTGAAGCAAATTTCTCTTCAGTTGTGAATCTTTGAAATCAGACAGATTATTGAAAGAAAGTGAGCTGCAACACCAGGTACTGATCAAGCTTTATTAAAAGAAAAGAATCTGCCAGCCTGTGCTCAAAATGGAGGACAGCACCAGGTGTGGGAGTGAGAGAGCCTATATAGGGCTCCAAGGGCTGGCTGATACAATCAGGGAGGGGCATTATGTTAATGTGGAAGCTATGTGACCAGGGTGGAGAACTGTGCCCTTGTGGAAGCAAAAAGGTTTCTGTTTCTCAGAAATCATGAGGTTTCTCATAAAGGGAAGGGGGGAGTGGTTGAGGCCATTTTATGCTTGGCCTTGCCTAAAATGGTGCCAGTTATGTTCAGAAACTCTCAATTATGTGCTTTCAAAATACAATTGTAGGACAGGCATAAGGTAGACATTCTCATTATTAAAGGGAGAAATAGGAAAGCAGAAAGGAACAATTCTCAACCTAGTCCTAAACCCAACAGGGCAAACAACATTAAATATTAAGGCTTGAAAATAATCTTCTTTGAGTCTATGTCCTACTGCCTGGACATACCAGGTGAGGATGGGCCCCCAAGGCTCTGGGCAGCCCCACCATTATAGCTTTGCTTGGTGCAGCTCATGCTGTAACTCTCACAGGTTGGAGTCAGCTACATGACAGCTTTCCCAGGCTAAAGTTACATCTTGGTGGCTCTACAGTTCTGGGGTCTTGGGGATGGCCCCACCCCCGAGGCTCCACTGGGCATGCATCAGTGGGGCAATGCAGGGGCTCAACCCCGTGGCTCTGCTGGGAATTGACTTACTGGGGACTCTCTGAGGTGGCCCCACCCCTGTGGCAATTTTCCATCAGAACCTCAAAGCTTTCTGAAGCATCCTCTGAAATCTAGGTGGAAGTAGCCATGCTACCACAAATGGTGCACTTTGTGTGCCTGCAGAGATAGCCCAAGTAGATGCTGCCAAGGTTTATAATCTTTACCCTCCAGGGGATGATCACTGCTGCACCTGGGCCTACTTGAGCCAACCTGAGGTGTCTGAGGAGTGCTATGCCAGAATACAGGGATCAGAGACAGGAGGAAGCTTGATGCTGAGGACCTGTGGGTGCTCAAGGACCCTCTTGACATAGTTCTGTCCCCTAGTCTTAGGCATTCCGGGCCTGTTATGGGAAGGGCAGCACCAATAATCTCTTAGATACCTTCAGAGTCATTCTTCCATTGTCAAGATGAATAACACCTGACTTCTGCCTATCCATTCTAATCTTCTTATCAGTAATTTAACCACACCCTTGATGTTCTTTCCTAAACATGGTTTTCCATTCTTTACAATATAGACAGGGTAATAATATTTAAAATCTTTAAGTTCTGCTTCCCCTTTGATTATAAGTTCCATCTCTAAATTGTTTCTCTCTTCTCATATTTTACTATAAAAAGTTAAGAGAAGCCATGCCATACCCTCAATCCCTAGCTTAGAGGTTTTCTTCCACTGAATATTCTATTTCATCACTTGTGAGTTCTACTTTCCACAAAGCACTAGGACACTAACACAGTCACTTAAGAATTGCTCTTTATGCTCCATTCACTGCAGTATAGGCTTTTTCCAGCTTGCTCCTTCAAACTCTATCAGCCTCTGTCTATTACCCAGTTTCAAAGTTGCTTTCACATTTTTTAGGTATTTTTTGTAGCAGCAACCCACTTCCCAGTTCTAATATCTTTCTTACTCCATTCAGAGTGTTACAACAAAATACCTCACAGTGGTAATTTATAAATAATAGAAATTTATTTCCCACAGATCTGGAGGCTGGAAAGCCTAAGATCAAAACACCAGCAGATTCAGTGTCTGGTAAAAGCTTGTTCCTCATAGACAGTGCCTTCTCTATTTCCTCACATGGTGGAAGGGGCAGAAGAGACAAACTTGCTCCCTTAAGCCTTTTCATAAGGGCAATAATCCCATCCATGAGGGCAGAATCTTTAGGACCTAATCATCTCCAAAAGGTCCCAACTATTAATATCATCATCTTGGTGGTTAAATTCCAACATATAAATTTGTGGGGACACCAACATTTAGACCCTAGCATGTAATATCAGCAAAATAAGATTTTCTGAATTTCTGATTATAACTTTCTCAACAACTGTAACTGGTTACTGCATCACCAACGGAGATTTAACCAATAGATTCTCTAGATGCAGATTTTGGCACCATATAGAGTTGTCTGGCCATTTATGAGGTATTTTTATCCATTTTCTGTTATATAACAACAACAAAAAAAAACACTTATAACTCAATGTCCACCAAAGGAAGCACTTTATACTTCCAGTATCCTAATATAGAGATTTAAAATTTTGGGGTGGCTGACCAGAACAGGCATTGAACCCTGGACCTTGTTCTTAACAGTATCATGGTCTAGCCAACTGAATGTAACATTTTTAATTGAGTCACATTATCCTCGTATCATCTCATCAGTACCAAACAATTTGGAGCAATTGCTGATATTCCTTGAACCAGGCAGAGAAATTTTACTATTATTACTCAAATTTATTTTGGAGTTCCAAGTAATATGTCTATGAAGTGTGTAGTTAACGAGCTTGATTTCAGCCAAAATAAAAATAATAATAATATGCTCCCAAGCCATACATGCAACCATATTCTACTTATGCTACTGATACTTTGAGTCTGCATGCCAGACATTCCTTTATTTCTCTAATATCATATTCTGTAGACTTCAATACAATATTACAGAATGGTGAGATTATATATCCATTTGAAATCTAAAATATTGATTTTCCCTTGCTTTTGTGATACAAAGTCTTCTAAATGATTTTATGGCTTCAAACAAGACATAAATAACCAACAAGGATAAGAATCTCTCAGCAATTCCTTGTAGCTGTTCTCTAGGCTTAATATATTCATTTATTAATTTCTGCCAATACCTCATGGAGAACTTTTCTAACTTGTCTATCCAAACATTGTACCCCCAACATGATGACATTCCCAATCCCCTTTGCCTTCCCTTTTTTGTTCTTATTTAATTTAATTATTGTCCATCTCTCTCAGCTAGTAAGTAATCTCCAAGAAAGCAAGAATATTGTTCTATTTGACTCTTTGCTTCATCCACAGCACTAACAACAGAACATTAGCAAATAGTGATACTTAATAAATACTAGTTTCATGAGTGGTTTGTGTCGAGAACCGTACTGCAGGCTACAAGGGGGTCCAGTGTGTGTGGCACAGCTCCGTGGAATTTCTTGTGTGTTCACCTTTGGTTGCTTGATGAAGCTTCCCAGAATTAAGCAGCCTAACCTTTTGGCTTAGTATGGCTTTGGGAAATTCCCTAGAGTTTCTCAAAGGACATGTTTAAATACATCAAAATTAACTGGTTTACTTAAAGGGCATTGTCAGTACTAAAGGTGTTTTTGATGCATGTTCCCAGTATGGGTTGGCTCCATTGAATTTTCTTATTAATCTTCCTTGTTAGTGATATGTGCGTTAACCCATTGTGGCTGTGGTCATGCTCTTGTACGTGTGGAATGAAGTTATTATGTTAGATTTCTATCCACATTCCCCCAGGGAGATGGTGTGTCTGGGTGCAGTAATGTTTATAACTATTTGATCATCAACCAGTTACAGATTTCTTTGTTTCTCCCCACTCCCACAGTTTCACTTGATTTACCAAGAACATGTTCTTCGCTTAGTAACAATAAGAATGATACAGTGTGTTTTTGTTAGTTTGAGTAGGATCATTTAACTTTTCACTTTGTCCCCTGTGCTGTTCCCAGAGTCTACTGGCAGGGAAATAAAAGGGATAAACATTGTGATTTTGATTATAAGTTAAAATGATCAATATAGAGTATAAGCAATATTCAGTTGTTAACCATAACTAATCAATGTTATTAAAATCAAGTATAGTAAGTATAAGTAAGATATAAAAAGGGTTAAATTGTAAGCTAAGAAGGTTAAGAATTATGGTTTAAACTAAAAGTCTGACGCTCTTTAATGCCAAGCGTGCTGTTATTGTATAGTTTCCTGGCCACAAGCCACAGGCTTTGGGGTGAACTATTGATGCATGAGTGGGTGCTTTTATTACAACATAATTGCTTTGAAATATTTTGTTTTTTCTTTTTCTATAGAGATGAAATAATAAGTGTTTTGATTAAAAGGTAAATCATCATGTAATAGGTTAAGTAAAAAACATAAATAAAGCAAGATTTTTGTGGTTGTTGTCCACACTTGCACTAGACATCTGTGGTCCGTCTCTTCCTTTTCACTGAATCCACACCACCTATTCAGGTCCAACGAATCCTACAGAGCTGGTCTCAAGCAAGTGGTGCCCAAACAAGGGACCTGATTTAAGTAAGTCTTTCTTTGTTTCATGTGGATAGATTCCTCACTCGTGGGTGCTGCAGACCCCCTGGTAGTTAGATCAGGAAAGTGTTGGATGAGTAGTCAGAACTTTTGAGAAGTTAGTACCCTCTGTTCTAGAGAGGTAGGACAGAGTGCTGCAAGACACGCTTGTTACTGCCCTCTGTTCTGGAAAGAATAGGACAGAGTGCTTACAAGCCAGAACTTATCGTTGAATAAGTTGTTCCATCTGTTCCTGAAAGATGGGACAGACCACGTCCAATGAGAGGAGTCTCTATGCAGATATTATGAAGTAGACTTTACATAAGAAGGGCCTTAAGGTTAGTAAGAAACAGTTGATGGAACTTCTTCAATTTGCTCAGACAGTGAGTCCATGGTTTCCCGATGAAAGGACATTAGATTGGAAACCTGAGATCAGGTGGGAAACAACATGAAGCATTGGTATCAAAATCATGGGGGAGCTGATATGCCAGTGTCTGCCTTTTCCATCTGGACTTCATTAAGACGGGCATTAAATATAAGTAAGTTTTCTGCACCGGGAAATGACTCCCCCGAGAAGATCCCTTTGTTATCAGACAAGAACGGACCAACTTATGGGTCCCAAGACAGCTTATTCCCGGTTGCAGCTTCTGAGCAAAAGCTCAATTTATCATCTAATAATTCACTGGATAAGGAAAGAACTAATGATTTTGATGATGATCCTTTAACCGAGAAGATCCCTTTGTTACCAGACAAGAAGGGACCAACTTATGGGTCCCAAAACAGGTTATTCCTGGTTGCAGCCTCTAAGCAAAAGCTCAATTTAAAATCTAGTAATGCATTGGATAAGGAAAGAACTAATGACTCTGATGATGATCCTTTAACCTCTGAAGAGCAGGAAAAGTTAGATGAGGAGGCAACTAAATATCATCAAGAACAATGGCCTCCTAGTAAATTTTTTCTTCGTCATCCTTTTCAAAAAAGAAAGAATCCCCAAAACTTGGGGAGATTGGCTTTCAAGGGGCCATAAAACAGGCTCTAAAGGAGGGCAATTTCTTTTATTTTCCTGTGTCTTATGAGGGGGATGAGCCTAGATGGGAGCCATTACCTTAAAAGTTATTTAAAGAGTTAAAAACATGCAGTTACAGATTGTAGTCCTGCATTTTGTCAGAAATTTATAGATTTGGCTTTCCAACAATTTCATAAAGATTTTCCCTCAATTTATTTAATTCATTATGCAGATTATATTCTTTTGTTATACAAGGACAGGGCCTATTTACAGGATGCCATTACTTAATTGATTTTTGATTTGCAGTTTTTTTGGCCTTCAGGTGGCTCCAGAGAAAATTCAGGTTTGATAATGTTTTTCTTTCTTATCTGCACGATGCTTCTCTCCTCTCTTAAAAGCAGCTGTTCTTTTTTTAACTACATGTGGTACTCTTTTTCTTTAAAGACTGGAGTTTTGTGAAGAAAAGCAGCCATGGTGCCAACCAGACCCCTTATTGGGTCTACTGCTTTTTTCCTAAAAACCTCAAGAGTCAAATGGTTTTATCTCTGATTGTTGGCTCAGCTCTAGAGCTCAGTAATTCATTTTAAAAACAAAAATTAGACTAAGATTTACCTATTAAATTAGATGGTCTCAAATTTTCTCACATCCACTTGGTTATTTTAAATAGACTTCTAAATTCTCTTCTAGTCTCATTTATATATTTCTTCACAAAATTTTATGGTAGAGTTTTATACTATCTTCTTAAAGGAAGAAAATTTCTGCATTTTTTGAAAAGGCTTGCATACTTTGCTTTACAATGTAAACTTGTTGTCTTGCTTTCTTTTAGGCAAGGAGAAGCTTCACCAAAAAGTTTTTTGGAAAAAAAAAAAAATTTAAACCTGATCGTCTTTTTCATTAGTGAACTTTTTACATTTTAAACAAAACTTATAAGATCCTTGTTTGTTTTTGTTGTTTATGTCTGCATATATGCCTGTGTAAGCTGTATGTTATGTCTGTATGTTCATGTCGGTTTGTGTAATTGTTTTATGTGCAAGGTACCTAATTGGCTTATAATTAATGCACGCTCATTAAATAATAGGTATATTTTTCAAGTTCACGTGACTTAAATTTTCTAAAGTTTTGATAAATATATTTTCAAAATTTGCTTCAAATTTTTTACTTAAATTTGTCTCTAGGTCTACATGTCTCCTCGTTATTGCAGCTTTGCCTCCTGGCCATGCTGGGAGAAACAATATCTTTTAGACATAGATAGTGAATACTGCCCTTTGTTTCTTTGGATTCCACTTGGCTTTAAATGCCACATGGAAACCTGGGATCCTAAGTGGCTAGTGAAAAGAAACCTATGCCGAATATTGCCTAGGCCCTGGTTAGCATTAACTGATAAGGGTACAGATTTTATACACCAAGTTTTTAGCTGGACAACCATAAATACGTATTTGGTTAATTTAGTTAAAACTAAAATGGGTTTTATGTAATTTGCTCTAATAATTGGACTCATTTATTGACCTAAATGTGTAAAGATGTTCTTTTCAACACACATTGTTGCCTGGGTTTACTAATCAAACAGGATTACTAAAAGTTTTTTCATTTAACTGTTCTTGATGGAAAGTTGTAAATGTTTTTTGTTGTTGTTTGTTTGGTTTTTTTCCTCAGATAATTAGTTTAAAAAACTTATTTCATGATAAGTTCTTGTGCTCTTTGCCTTTAAAACCTTTTGTCACTTTGGTTTTATTTTATGTAGTAATTTGTGTTTTTATCCAATTAAATTTTTCAAGCTTTTTGTTGTTTAACACAGCTTTCCAATATTAAATTCTGAAATTTTAAAATAACTTTGGGAAATTCCAAGGGCCCTGGAGTTTCTCAAAGGATACATAAAAGATGTATCAAAACTAATTGGCTTATTTAATAAATATGACTATATGGGAAAACATTGTCAATATTGAAGGTGTTATGGATATGTGTTCCAAAATTTTGTAAGGTTTTTAAATATTTTTGTTTTAATATAAATGTTACCAGTCATAATTTTGGTTTAATTATAATTTTTAAAATGTTATGTTCTCAAATATCTCATAAAAAAAAATCTGAAAGGTACAGTTTCTTGACAAACTTAAAGATCATAACTTTAAACTGAAGTTCCAAAATTTTAATAAAGAGACTGATGGGTTTGTAAAATTGTTCACATAGGTCAAAACAACAAAAGTTAATTGGTAAATTAATTAAAAGTGTTATAGGTTTTTACAATTTCCTTATTGTAAAACACTGTTGGGGGCCGGCCCGGTGGTGCACTGCTGCAGTGTGCCGCTTGGGAAGCGCGGAGGCGCTTCCGCTGAGGGTTCGGATCCCACGTGCAGACTGGCCACTCACTGGCTGAGCGAGGTGCGGGAGCAACACCGAGGGTTGCAATCCCATGGCCGGTCCTGGTCCGGTAGGGCGCGACACTGAGGGTTGCGATCC
This sequence comes from Galeopterus variegatus, assembly GCF_000696425.1. NCBI lineage: Eukaryota > Metazoa > Chordata > Mammalia > Dermoptera > Cynocephalidae > Galeopterus > Galeopterus variegatus. The sequence goes on along the minus strand of NW_007726402.1, from coordinate 572,850 downwards.
GTTGCCGGTCACGGAAAAAGACAAAAAGGGAAAAAAAATAAAATAAAAAAATAAAACACTGTTGGTTCTAATGTTTTCCAAATGTAAGAAAACTCTCCCTCTTTCTTCAGCTTTTTATAACTAACAACAGTTTGATAATATGTCATTTAAAACAAAGATAAAAGCATTTGTTTTCTTTTTATTTGATCCCCCCCAAATTTAGTAACTAAGTATCCTTATGATTATTATGACAATGTGGTTATTTATATAAGTTCAATAAAAATTAACTTTTTCTTTTTTTATAATAGGATATAATATAAAACTTTGAATATATGATAGCATGTCTCATTTCCAAGTTGCTGATCTTTCTTTATGTTTGCCATAAATTTGGCCAAAACTGCTGCTTCATCCTGCTGTTCATCTTTCCCCCCGACGTGGGACAGACAGATCTTCACCTGGGAAACAGCATTCCCAGCAACGTGGGACAGATCACTGAAAGAAAGTGAGATGAGATGCTTCTTTCTATCATCACCTATGAAAGAGCCTTCCCAACACCAAGAGATTTATGCAAAGAAAAGTAAGAACCTTTCAATCCAGATATTGATCATAAATGCTTTTATGAGGAATGCCTTGATCATAAAGGGGGAAATAACATCTTCTCTACAAAAGCAGCTCTCTAAATTGTCCTGGCCTTAAAGAGGGTGTTTGTAACTTGGATGAGACATCCTGTTCTTAAACAAAAGATTTTGATCAAAAATTTTACAAAAGACTAGATGCTCTGGAGACAGTAATGTCCTGAACAGTTTTAACATTAAAAGACTTTTGGGATTCAAAATCAACTACTATACAAAGCAAAAAGTACCATTCCAGAGTTTCAACAACTGATGACTACACCCAATTCACAGCACCTGGAGTGATGCTGCTGCAGCCGCCCTGAGAGACAATGACATCACCAGTCCTCACCTGAAGTAAATTAAAAAGACTTGCCATGATAAATGATACTAATTTTGTTTTAAAAAAATGCTTTTTGTCTTAACTGTGCCAACCTGACTTATAGTTTTTGCTTTTCTTTTAATAAAATAAAAGGGGGGGAGATATCGAGAGCCATCCTGCAGGCTACAAGGGGGTTCCATGTGTGGGGCACGGCTCTGCGGAATTTCTTATTTGTTCACCTTTGGTTGCTTGATGAAGCTTCCCAGAATTAAGCAGCCTAACCTTTTGGCTTAGTATGGCTTTGGGAAATTCCCTAGAGTTTCTCAAAGGACATGTTTAAATACATCAAAATTAACTGGTTTACTTAAAGGGCATTGTCAGTACTAAAGGTGTTTTTGATACATCCTTTTCCAGGGGAGAATTTTTTGGAATACATTATTATGTAGATTATATAATTTATTTAAAAATCTATTTATTCTATTCAAGTTCCGCAGGCTATTCTATGCTGTGAAAGTCCTGTGGATTTGCAGACTAAGATTTTTCCTATGTTCCTCTTTGCATTTCAGTATTTTAAGATTCGGTGTGTTTTTTGTGTTTTGTTGTTTGTTTGTTTTGTCCTTGAGCAGTTTCAGGTTTATTTTCAACTTTCTCTTTTTACTGTCTTATGTTTTTTCCAATTTGCTCCAGATATTTTCTTTTTTCCCTTACTGCCTTCTTTAAAAAGTAGCAGTTCTACATAAATACATTTAAAAATCATTTTGGGATCATTTAATAACTTTTATTTTATTTTACTGAGTATTACTTTGGAAGAAAAATTGTATAGACCTTTTTATCAGACAGAAATATAAATGTCTGAGCATGAAAATCCTAGTGAGTAGCACCACATTTGGCAAGCCCTGAAGACTTAGATGTTGCAAAGTCAGACCAGAAGGTCCAGAAAGCTCTGGGTCAACTGTGGATCACTCTTGTATATTTATAAACATACCCCAGAAGTTCTGTTCTATATTAGTATTTCAGGTTTATTAATTGAATTGTGGAACTGGACTCTTCCGTGTGGTTAGGTGAAGATAAGTTTTATTTTCAGTGATGGACATTATGAAGAGGGAGAAATTTGCTTTACCTTTTCTAGGCTGTTGATTTCCATATTGACTTACTTTATAGAATAGGGTAAGACATTTAGGAACATTTAAATTTTTTGCTATGTTATCTAAAAGGGAAGATCATCAAGCATAAGGATGTCATAGATATGAATTGTTAGTGATAAAGAATTTAAAACATCCAATGTAAAAATGGTAAAAAATGTTGATTATTTTTGGTCATGGTACTTTACTTACTTTATGGATCTTTTTTTTTTTTTTGTCCTTTTTTGAGACCAGCTGCACCACACTCAGCCAGTGAGCGCTGTGAGTGCACCGGTCATCCCTATATAGGATCTGAACCCACGGCGGGAGCGCTGCTGCGCTCCCAGCGCCGCACTCTCCCGAGTGCGCAACGGGCTCGAGTGTGTTTTTGTTAGTTTGAGTAGGATCATTTAACTTTTCACTTTGTCCCCTGTGCTGTTCCCAGAGTCTACTGGCAGGGAAATAAAAGGTATAAACATTGTGATTTTGATTATAAGTTAAAATGATCAATATAGAGTATAAGCAATATTCAGTTGTTAACTATAACTAATCAATGTTATTAAAATCAAGTATAGTAAGTATAAGTAAGATATAAAAAGGGTTGAATTGTTAGCTAAGTAGGTTAAGAATTACGGTTTAAACTAAAAGTCTGACACTCTTTAATGCCAAGCGTGCTGCTATTGTATAGTTTCCTGGCCACAGGCCACAGGCTTTGGGGTGAACTATTGATGCATGAGTGGGTGCTTTTATCACAACATAATTGCTTTGGAACATTTTGTTTTTTATTTTTCTATAGAGATGAAATAATAAGTGTTTTGATTAAAAGGTAAATCATCATGTAAAAGGTTAAGTAAAAAACATAAATAAAGCAAGATTTTTGTGGTTGTTGTCCCCACTTGCACTAGACATCTGTGGTCCATCTCTTCCTTTTCACTGAATCCACACCACCTATTCAGGTCCACTGAATCCTGCGGAGCTGGTCTCTGGCAGGTTTGAGCAACTTTTATATGGAAGGAATAGATCCAATTGCTGGGGATACTACAGGAAACAAAAACCTATCTCTTCCTGATACAGCTTAGCCACTAATGGAATAAAAAAGATTTAAAAAAAAAACAAACAAAGAAATAGTAAGTATGTGATATATTTTAAGTTAGTGATTTTGGGATAGAGAAATAGTGAAGGCTGATTTTTCAAGGATGACCAATTTCTCTGTAGAGGTGACATTTGAATAGAGGCATAAAATACGAGGATTAAGACATACCAATATTTGGGGGAACGGTGTTTCAGAAAGAATGAAGATTAATTTAAAGGATTTTGACAAGAAAGTGATGAGAATGTTGAAGGAGCATTTCGGCAAAGTGTGGGAGAGATTGAGGAACTCAGGTCAGGAAAATTAGCAGGGACTATATCATTTTGGGGGCCTTTCTGACATCACTTTCTATAGTCAACCATGGGAAACAAAGAGGTTTTAAGTAGCATAGTGATATGACTCAATTTATGTTTGACAAAAAAGAAAAAATTCTCTGGCTACTGTGTGTGGATTAGACTATAATCTACAGTCTAGTTAGAAGTATTGAAATGAAGAGAGCTATTTCATTAGTTCAGTCTGAAAATAATGGAGGCATAATCTGTGAATGAATGTGGTAGAAATGGTAAGAACTATCCAGACTTGGAATATATTTTATGGCTTCACTGTAAGGATAGCCACTAAAAATTGGATATGCAAAATAAAAAAACAAAATCAAGTATGACTCATAGGTTTGGCGTAATAAAATAGATAAATATCAGTGCCATTTACTGAGAATGAGAAATCTAAGGAGAATAAATTCATGTGAAGGTAAGGGAATAAATAAACTAAATTTTGTTACCCCAAAATTCATGCAATGATACCCTAACTGACAATGTGATGGCATTTGGAGATAGGGCCTTTGGAGATAACTAGATTTAGATGTGGTCACAAGGGAGCAGCCCACATAATGGAATTAGTACACTTACAAGAACAAACTCCAGAAATCTTGCTTCCTCTCTCTCCACCATCTGAGGATACAGCAAGAAGGTGGCCCTCTGCAATCAGGAAGAAAGTCCTCCCTCACCAGAGCTCAACCATGCTGGCACCCTTATCTTGGATTTCCAGCATAGAGAAATGTGAGAAGATAAATTTCTGTTGTTTAAGCTACCCAGTCTTCAGTATTTTGTTATGGTAGCCTGAACTGACTAATACAAGGTATATAAAGAATAATATTTAGTTTCTGTCCTACTAGGTATTCATGTGAAGAAAACGGGAAGTTGGATGTACAAGTTTAAAATTTAGGAAAGAGATTGAAGTTGGAGATATAAATTAGGAAGTTATTGGTTCACAGATGGTATATAAAGACATAAACCTAGATGAAATTACCAGGAAGGGAATACAGCTGGAGAGGAGTTAAGACAGAGCCCAGATCTTGTAAACAATTAGAGTTTTGATAGCAGAGGAGAATCAGAAAAGAGAAATCAGAGGAAGTAAAATATAAGGTGTGGGGGGGTAATAACACTAAAAACAAGTAAATATAACATTCAAAAAGGAAAGAATGCAACTATGTCAAATGATATTGAGAGATAAAGTAATATAAGGACTTAACATTGATCTATAGATCTTGCCATGGACGTCATGATTTTCTTGACAAAAGCAATTTTGTTACAGCTGTCATAATTAAATTATTGTTGAAGTGTTTAAAGAATTGGAGGCAAACAAGTAGAGGTGGTGAATATTGCCAAAACTTCCTAGTAATTTTTCTGCACATAGGAATAGAAATATGGATGATGCTTCCAGCCTCTCTCTCAAGATTATTTGAATTTTTGCAGTCCTTTCCAGTTCCATATTAATCTTAGGAATTTTGTTTATTCTACTTCTGTAAAAAAATGCAATTAGGATTTTGATGGGGATATTTAATATCTAGATCATGTTGGGTAGTATGGACATTTTAACAATATTAAGTATTCCAATTCATGAACACTGGAAGTCTTTCTATTAGTTTGTTTCCTTTAATTTCTTACATCAATGTTTTATACTTTACAGTGTACAAGTTTTTCACTTTCTTTGTCAAGTTTATTCCTAAGCATTTTGTTTTCTTCTTGATGCTATTGTAAATGGGAATGCTTTCATAATCTTAATCTCTTTTTTGGATAGTTCCTTTTTAGTGTATAGAAACTAATCAATTTTTATATGCCTAGTTTTTATCCTGTAAATAGATACTGAATTTGTTTATTAGTTCTAACAGTGTTTTGGGTTTGTGTGTGTGTGAAGCGTTAAGTTTTTCTACATATAACATCATGTAACCTGCAAACAGACAGTTTTACCTCTTTCTCTCAGATTTGGATGCTTTTTATTTTTTATTTATTTATTTATTTATTTTTTATTTATTTATTTTTTTTGCCTAATTGCTCTGGCTAGGACCTTTATTACTATGATGATTAGAAGTGGTGAGAATGGGCATCATAGCATTATTTCTGAGCTTTAAGCTTTCAGCTTTTCACTGCTGAGAATGATGGTAGCTGTGGGCTTGTCCTATATATGGCCTTTATTATGTCAAAGTAAATTCCTTCTCTAATTTGTTGAGAGTTTCCATAATAAAATGGCATTGAATTTTGTCAAATGCTTTTTGACAAAACATCTATTGAGATGATCAAGCGATGATTATCTTTTATTCTGTTAATGTGATGCATCACACTGATTAGTTTGCATACATTGATCCATCCCTTCAAGCCAGGGATAAATCCTACTTGCTCATTCTTCTGCATAGGGATGTCCAATTTTCCCAGCACCATTTATTGAAGAGTCAGTGTCTTCCCCAATGTATGTTCTTGTTGACTTTGTCAAAGATTAGTTGTCTGTACGTATGTGGGTTGATTCCCAGTTTTTCTATTCTTTTCCATTAATCCAAGTGTCTGTTTTTATGACTGTTTCTTGCTATTTTGGTTAAATAGCTTTGTAATATAATTTGAAGTCAGGTAGTTTTATGCCTCCAGCTTTACTGTTTTTTCTGCTAAGGATTGCTTTGGCCAGTCAGGGTCTTTTGTTGTTCCATATGAATGTTAGGATTTCTTTTTCTATTTCTGTGAAGAAAGTCATTGGTAGATTGATAGGGATCGCACTGAATCTGTAGATTGCTTTGGGTAGAATGGACATTTTCACGATGTTAATTCTTTCCATCCAAGAGTATGGTATGTCTTTCCACCTTTTTGTGTCCTCTCTAATTTCTTTCAGCAGTGTTGTTCTCATTATAGAAATCTTTCACACCTCCTTGGTTAAATTGATTCCCAGGTATTTTATTTTTTGGTGGCTTTTATAAGTGAGCTTGTTTTCTGGATTTCTTTTTCTCCAAGTTCATGACTGGAGTATAAAAACAAATAATCCAATTTTAAAAATGGGCAAAGGAGATGAAAAGACATTTTTCAAAGGAAGACAAACAAATAGCCAGCAGGTACATGAAAAAATGCTCAACTGGCTTGGTGTTCTGAAAGAGCTGGCTTTCAAACAAATAGTGTCTGTTAAGTAATAATGAATAATTCACCTATTCTTACTGAGATTTGAAATTGTTAAGCAGAGTTTTTTTTGTAAAGGGTAAGAGAAAAGTACATTTCTCACTGAGTTTTTATAATTCCTGCTAAAACAATCCACATTTTTATTTACTATGTGGGCTTTTCATGGAGAAATGGGTGATTACTTTACACTTGAACTTTTAAGTGAAGTCCACATTTCTTCCTTCAAGTTATCACTAGAGATCCAGGGATATAAGGACCCAGGTTTGGAAGCTATTTGTGTAGTGCAGGGAGCACTTGACTAAGAGTCAGAAAACATATGTTCAAATTTATGCTCTGTCACAAACAATATGGCCTTAATGTATTTATAAAATGTAATATCCAATTTGACTTACAATGCAAGATACAGTAATACGCTGTATTAAACACATTACTCAAGGTGATTCGTGAATGCTAAAATAATGAATGTGACAAGGTATAATAGGCAAAGGAAAAAATAAGAAATCAAGAATTTAATACCTGACATTTAATAAAGTATTATTTGAGCCCAAAAGCATTATACATGGAAAAAAGGGAACTTTTTAATGATAAAAGTCACAATCATAATGTATAGATAATGATTATTAATAACTATGCATCAAAAAACAACTGGAGGATATGCAAGTAGAAGCACAGTAATATTAGGTGACATTAATACTTCAACAAGGCTATAGTAGATGAAACACAAAATCAGTAAAGTAGATTATATGGTTATATAGCACACTTTACACCCTAATAATTAAAAAAGTAAGTCATGTATAATATCCACATGTTATTAGTTTTACAACATTTGAATATCTTAAATAATATGCTGATGATTTCACTACATTGGTTGTATTTTCATACTAAATTTTAAATAAAAACAGGGCTATATTCCATGAAATTGGAAGTTGTAAATATGATGGTCTTGTTATAGCAGGCTTTAGGACATGGACAAGAGCTCTAACATGTATGGTATAAATTAGCCAAAAATGACCCATGCATATTGGCTCTATGCTGTTTACATCTTCACAGTAGTGCAGGAACATCTCAGAAGCTCACTGGCACCAGATTTAAATGTTCGCACATCTGATTGTTTTTAAAATCCCCAAATAAGCTGACTTTTAGTCATTTAGAATCTTTCTGTTAGCAAATCTCCACAAAACATAAACCGATATCTGCTATAGAGAGGTAGAATAAATTTTGTGGCTATAAAATACTCCAAGCCATTGCTGTTCTTTTGAGTTCTCTGACACGGATACTCCTCACCATGCTGCTGAGCAACATTATGTAGACACATAAGCCCCTTCTCTTATTCCCCTCTTCCTGAAACCTCCCCTGCCCTATTCCCCTCCTAGGTGGTCATCTTGCACTGTTGCCTCTGGATGGTCTCCTGGTGAGCGGTAATTCCCCTTGAATGGAACCTATCAAAGTGCTGTGCAAATAAGTTTTGTTGTGTGCTACTGCCACCTTGTGATCATATCGTTTTCCTTAACCAGCCCAGAAATCCCTCAAACTCACTACAACATGTAAAAAGTGTAATTGCAAATAGACATTGCTTTTGACCTGGTGTGATGTAAAGCTATTCTTTTTTGTTTTTTTTTTTTTTTTAGTTACAAAACATCATTTATATTTTTTTAATTTTTATTTTTTATTATTAGCATATTCATTATTACAAATCCTGATTTTTCTTTATGCCATTTACCTAACATACCACTCCCCAAACCCCCTCCCTCCCTCCCCGCATCTCTAGTATGCTTAGGTTTGTTCTCTCCGTCTGAAAGTCCAATGTATTGTTATGGTTCTTTCTTCCTTTCTTCCTTCCTTCTTCCCTCCCTCCCTGCCTCTCTCTCTCTCTCTCTCTCTCTCTCTCTCTCTCTCTCTCTCATCTTTCTCTCTCCTTCCTTCCTTCTTTCGTTCTTTCTTAGCACCTAGTTATGAGTGAAAACGTGGTATTTCTATTACCTTGTCTGGCTTATCTCACTCAACATAATTTTCTCCAGATTCATCCATGTTGCTGCAAATGGCAGAATTTCATTCTTTTTATGGATGAGGAGTATTACATTATGTATATGCCACATTTTCCTTATCCAGCCATCCATCGAAGGACACTTAGTTTGGTTCCATATTTTGGCTATTGTAAATAAAGCTGTGATGAACATGTAAGTGCAGCTATCCCTTCAATGTGATGATTTCCATTACTTTGGATATATACCCCATAGTGGGATTGCTGCATTATATGGTAGTTCTTTCTGTAGTTGTTTGAGGAACCTCCATACTGTTTTCCATAATGGCTGTGCTATTTTACAGTCCCACCAACAGTGTAAAAGAGTTACCCTTTCTCGGCATCCTCGCCAGCATTTGCTATTCTCGGTCTTTTTAATAAGGTTCAGTCTAACTGGGTTGAGTTGATATCTCAATGTGGCTTTGATTTGCATTTCTCTGAAGATTATGGAAGGAAAAATCTAGATTAAAATATTCATGGTCAGAAAAGAGTTGTGATCCATTACACTCAAACACGCAGAATGTTTGTTTACCGTGATGAAATATATAAACATAAAATTTGCCATTTTACTCTTTTTTAGTGTACAAATCAGTGGCGTTAGTCATACTCACAGTATTGCACAACCATGATCACTGTTTATTTCCAAAATGTTTTCTTTCAGTTAAAACACAAGCTCCATAACCACCAACCATTAATTCCAATTCTCTCTTCCACCCAGCCCCTGGTAACCTCTAATCTACATTCTAGATACATCATTCTAGATCAGTGAAATCATATATTTGTCTTTTTGTGTCTGGATTATTTCACTTGCATAATATTTTCAAGATTCATTAATGTTATAGAATGTATAAGTACTTCATTTTCTACGGCTGAATAATATTCCATTGTATGTATATGCCGTATTTATTTATCCTGTAATCTGTGGATGAACACTTGGGTTTATTTCACCTCCGGCCTTTGTGAGTGATGTTGCAATGAACAGAAACATCATATCTGTCTGACTTTTTTTAGTTATGTTGTGTATATACCTAAAAGTGGAATTTCTGGGTCATATAAGTAATTCTCTGCTTTACTTTTAACTATTCAAATCCTTTGTACATTTTTTTTTCCTTTTTGTCTTTTTTACTGACCGGTAACGGGACCGCAACCCTTGGTGTTGTGCCCACACCATGCTCAGCCAGTGAGCGGAACCGGTCTCCACATGGGATCCGAACCCTCAGCGGGAGCGCCGCCGCACTCCCAAGTGGTGCACTCTCCAGTGCGCCACCGGGCTGGCCCCCTTTGTATATTTTTAATTGTGTTGTACGTCATTTTGTTGTTGAGCTCTAAGATTATGTTTTTGCATGTGTGTTCTGGATTAAACGTACACAAACACAAATATAAATATTCTAGATATTGACTCCTTATCAAATATGTGATTTACAAAATAATTATCTCATTATGTGGGTGGTATTTTCACTTACTCTATAATGTCTCTTGAGACACAAAAGTTTTTAATTTCTGTTTTTTTTTTTCTTGTAGCTGATGCAAATTTCAAAAATAGTTCATCAGCCAAAACTACAAAACTATAGTTACCAATGCCACTGGAATCATGAGGTTCCACAGAACTTATTGAGGGGAGAGTATTGATATATTATGCTTTTAATTAATGTTTAAATAGTGACTCGTTTGTAGTGACGTTATTTTTTATGAGTCTTAAGAGCCTATGCCACTGTGAATCAGCATGATTGGCATGCTACATTTAAGCACAAAGTATGACAAAATAACTGCCATCAATCTTTTGAGAAAATATTTTTCTGCATACTGTTAACCTCATAAAGAGGAATACAATAAAGAATCTAGTAAAACAATTACACAGAAACATAAAATGATAAAGTTATGATGGAAATATTACCTAGTTTAATAGGAATTTCTTGCTATGCTAATTGACACCATGTACATTTAATCTGTTAAAATCTTGCTGGCAGTTAGAATTTAAGAAAATAAGTTTGATAGCATAGCTGAATGCTGATGTATTACACAGTTGACTCAATGTGTAACTTCTTGGCATTTTGCTGACTGAGGTTAGTAAAACACATTAGTGATTAATATAAATAATATAATTATTAGTAATGCATTTTGAGCATGTATAGCTAGCTAGGTTGTCAAAAATTATTGTAAAGTTATTGTAAAAATGAAAGTTCTGTGCTGTCTACCCAGTCTATATTGATGTCTGCAAATAAGCACACACTTAAAACTTGATCCATTCACATCCCCCCTTACTAAAGACATACTTGAAAAACTTAAAATGAGGATCATGTGTTTAAATATTACACTTGTTGCTCAAGAACAAAAACCTCTTCCTCTGAGTACCTTTTGTCATGCTTCAGTGCCACACGCTGCACACAAGGGAAATTCCCCAAATGCATGATAAGGGACAAGTGTACAAGCATACTTCAAAAAGTTGATGGAGTCCTGGAAGCAGCAAGTGAGCAGTGCCCAGGATCCTAGGCAAGAGCCAAAGGCAGCCCCCCTGCCAGAAGCAGGTAAGAGAACATGACCAAAACACCACTTTCACAAGGGTGGCCCATCACAGCCACCACCACAGCAATGGCTGCCACAAAAGCAGCTAGATGCCATGGCAGTAGCCACAGCCACCATGCAGGCAGCCCACCAGATACTCGACTGCACTGACAGAAGGGGAGTCACCAGTGGAGACCTGAAAAAGAAGAGGATGTCTCTTTCTCTAAGCCCACTCCAGTGTAATGATGGAAGCAACTGCTCTACCAGATTATCAGAGATCAGCATACAGGTACTGGAAATATGTAAACCCAAGAACATGAGACACCAGCAAAAGAATACAATAATTGTCAAACACCAGACCCTATAGAGGAGGAAAACCTTGAAATGACTAAAAATGAATTCTGAGCAGCAATCTTAAGGAGACTTACTGAGATATGAGAAGATACAGTTGGACAACATAATGAAATGAGGAAAAAAAATACAGAATATGAAGGAGAAAATTTACAAAGAGATTAATACCTTGGGAAGGAATGTAGCAGAACTCATGGAACTGAAAGATTCACTCGATGAAATAAAAAAAATAAAACATGATTGATAACTTGAGCAGCAGGCTAGAACAAGCAGAAGAAAGAAATTCTGATCTTGAAGATAGTCTTTTTGAAATGACCCAGGTGGACAAAAAAAAAATAAAAAAAGAAAAGAAAAAATAATTTTCAAAAAATGAAGAAATCTTGGACAGCTGGCAGACAACCTTAAGCCCACAAACATCAGAGTCATGGGTGTTCCAGGAGGGGAGGAGAAAGGAAGGGGCATGGAAAACCTATTCAATGAAATAAACATGGGAAATGTCCCAAGGTATAGGGAGAGACACAGATCTTCAGATCCAGGAGGCCCAAGGATCCCCAAACAGATTCAACCCAAAAAGATCCTCTCCAAAACACATTATAGTCAAGCTGACAAAGCTCAAACACAAAGAGAGAATCTTAATAGAAGCAAGGGAAGTGTCAAGTCACCTACAAGGGAGCCTCAATCACACTATCAGCAGATTTCTCAATAGAAATGCTACAGGCCAGGAGAAAATGGGATGACATATTCAAAATACTAAAAGAAAAAAACTGCCAGCTGAAAATACTATACCCAGCAAGGCTACCCTTCAGAAATGAGAGAGAAATCATGTATTTTCCAGACAGACAAAAACTGTGGGAGTTCACCAATGCATGACTGGCCATACAATAAATCCTCAAGGAAGTCCAGCATCTAGAATGTGCAAAATGATTCTCTCTCCAGTGAATACACAAAAAGGGACAAAACCCACTGGTACAACAAAAATGCAAATCAGAAAGAGAAACTAAATCTTATCACCACAAAAAACCATAATGACAATATAATAATGTCCCTGCTTTATTTCTGATTTGAATCTAGATAAAGGTTCACAAATTTTGTTGACCTTTTTAAAGAATCAACTTTTAATTTTGCTGATTTTCTCTACTGTTTTTTAATTTCTTATTTCATATATTATAGTTGTAATCTTTTTTATTTCCTGTTTATATTTGCTTTTGGTTTAGTTTGCTCTACTTTTTATATTTTCTTAAGGTAGAAGTTTACATTACTGATTTGAGATTTTTCTTAGTTTTAATATAGGTGTTTGCAGGTATAAATTTTCCTCTTAGCTCTGCCTGAAAACTGTATTTTGATATGTTGCACTTTCATTTTTATCTCAAAGTACTCTCTAATTTTCTTGTGATTTTTCTTTTTAACCATTGTTTATTTAGGAGAGTGCTGTTTAATTTCCACACATTTCTGAATTTCTAAATTCCTTCTGTTATTGTCATCAGAAAACATATTTTCTATGATCTTAGCCTTTTTAAACATATTAAGACTTGTTTTGTGGCCAAAAATAAGACTGAATGTTAAAGCTGCAAATGCAACAGGGCTACTATATCTACTGTTATGTTTTTCTTTTGCACTCAATAAATTTTGTTTTGAGTCTGAAAAAAGTGAATAGCCCACCTCCATAAAGGGAGTTTATAATGGATAGGATTCCAGTTTCCCATATCTCCTAGGGTCCCAGGTGACATTAAGATTCCTGGGCCATACAGGGAACTTTCTTCCTGTCCTCCTGCCTCTGGGCCACTCTACCTTCCAGTTAGCACTAAAGAATATCATCATCTTTGTTTATTGAAATATCCTGCACAGAAAACTTCACCTGTATTGATAATGTAAACCCAGAGTTCAACCAATCATACCACCAATAAACTTCAGTGTAACTTCAAAAAAAAAAAGTCATGGAAGAATAGAATTAACAGATAATATGAATCTTTTGTGAACTTTTTGAAGTACCCTTGTATTTAATTATGGCTTGTTGCTGCATCCTTGATGTCTGCACCTACCCAATCTCATTCACCTTTTGTAGTTGGCAGGCATTTAGGTATGTATTGGCCTCTGAAATGTAATTTTTTCTACACCTTACCTTGCATAATTATCAACTGAAAGTTTTTTCATGGGACTGCTATTTTTCTGCTGTTATAGTTTGTACATCTCCTTGCCTGGAGTCTTCTGTTTTTAACCAGGGTAAGACAAAAGAATCCCAAAGGAAGTTGAGAACTACAGTCCAAACTATGGTTTTATCATGTGATAGGTAAGATAATTCCACAGCAATGAAAAGCTTGGACATATTATAAACTATTGTGCTTATTCGCTCAAATATGCATTTATTCATGCCCTCATCTGTTACAAAAACTTTAAAAGGTATCACAATGATATAAAACACAAGAAAATATGAATTTAATTAGTTTTTTAGAAGGTTGAAACAAGATTACGAACATCACCTGCAGTTAGGGATTAGATATAGCATGGTCATGTCACTTGCCCTGGATAAGCCAAAACGTCTTTCTAGAAGCAAGTGTATGGATAAAAAATGAGGAGTAACATGATCAGTTCCATAGAAAAATACCATCTGATTGCTCAAAAGAGACAACTATTCTTCCTGATACTAACACTTGAAAGAAAATTCTCCCAAAGATTTTGTAAAAAGACTGCAATGTAACAAGAAAGCCTTTGATAACACCTCAGCCAACACATAATGATGAATCCTTTAGGGAATTTCTGTTCCATTTGGTGTGGGCAGATGACATCATAACACAGTGAAATTCACTGAATGCAATTCTTTGTGTGATTGGAGGAGGGTGCAGTAGATTCCAGGTACAAGGTTTTTGGCTCATTCAATTTAATCATTGAGTACATTTTAGAGCACCTTAAACGAATAGATTTTGAGTTTTATCTTTAATCCATCATTAATATTTCTTCTCCAGTAGAAACATTAGATTTTTATTTTAGGTGGTTCATTTTAGGTTATTTTAGATGAACAATTACTCAGAAATTTTCTGCCTTCTTACTGAGAGGCCATGGGCTAAGTGACTCAGAGGTCCAGCTTTACAGACCCGTGTTTTTATCTCAGCTCCTTCACTTAACAGCTCTGTGATTTTAAGCAAGTTGCTAAGCCTCTCTATGCCTCAATTTTCCCATCTTTAAAGAGAGATAATGCCTCTTTCAGAGGGTTCCCTTTCTAGAGTTCTATCAGAAGCAGTTTAGGAAAAGTGATCTCAGGAAACCTAGTAAGGGAGTGGAGAAGTGTAAGAGATCCAATAAAGGTTGCATTATCGACCAAGTTAATACTATGGGTAAATGAGGCTGAAGGTTGCTGGGGAACTGTGGAACTAATTCAGAACACACACCTCAGAGGTTTCCTATTCAGGGGCATGGGAACAGTGTATTTATCCACCAAACCCTGTTATGCATTGGTTTAGGTTGATTTAATTTGCCAGTACCTACCGGCTGCCCTGTGTAGGCAGAGTGAGCTTTGACATTCCGAGAAAACCTGTAGGAAAAGACTGGCAGTTGTTGGCAGTTGGAAGATGGCTGCTAGGGTCTGAATGTTTGTGTCTCTCCAAAATTCAATGTGTTGGTATTAAACAGGAGGCTTCAGCAGGTGATTTGGTCATGAAGGCAGAGCCCTCATGAGTGGAATTAATGCCCTTATAATAGAGACCCAAGGGAACTCATTTGCTCCTTTCACCATGTGAAGATGCAGCAAAAAGGAACCATCTTTGAATCAAAGAGAGACCTCACCAGACACTGAACCTGACGGTGCCTTGATCTTGGACTTCCTAGTCCCCAGAACTGTGAGAAATAAATTTCTGTTGTTTATAAATTACCCAGTCTAAGTTATTTTGTTATAGCAGCTGGAACAGACAAGACAATGACCCAGATAAATTCCATATGGGAAACCAAATATGTCCTCGGATAATTTAATGAAACTATAAAATAAAGTGCTCTGTACAGTGCCTGCTTTAAATTACATCTTAATAATTAGTAACTATTATCTATCACCTGAAATCCAGCAGTTCTATTACAAGTGAACCATGTTCCATAACCAACAGTGGAAGTAAAGGCTGAGTTCTCATACTGACAGAAACTGAGGATCTTAACCAGGATTTGCTACTGAGTAGAAGGCAATCTACCCAACATGGCTAACCTAGTGAATGAGCCAAAATTCTCCTTAGACTATAATTGCAAGTCTACTCAGATGAACCGACCAGTGTGTAACCAAAGTCTCCAATTTCAGTTCCAAATAGCACAGCCACACAATTTTTAGCTTGGGCATTTTTTTGAATTGCAGTGAAATCCATATAAAATAATATTAACTATTATAAATAAGATAATTCAGTGATATTTATTACATACACAATGTTGTGAAACCACCATCTTTACTTAAGTTCAAAACATTATCTTTTCCACAAAATGAAACCTTATATCCATTAAGCAGTCACTTCCTAACCCTTTCTCCAGTCTCTGGCAGCCACCGATATACTTTCTGTCTCTATGAATTTATCTATTCTGGGTATTTCATATAAAGAGAATCATACAATATGCATGTGACTTTTATGTCTGTCTTCTCTTACTTAAAATATTGTTTTCAAGGTTTATCCACTTGTATCAACACTTCTTTCCCTCTTCTGGCTGAATAGTAATGCCACAATAACGTGTTTATTTATTTATGCATTAATTAATATTTGATTTGTTTTCACCTTTTGACTATTGTGAAAGGTCCTGCTATGAACATTTATATCAAGTATTTTTTTTTAGTAGAAGTGTTTTCAGTTCTTATGTGGATAAATTTAGGGGTAGAATTGCTGGGACATTTGATAATTCTATGTTTAACTTTATGAGAAATGGTCAAAATGTTTTTCACAGTGGCTGAGCCATTTTACATTCTCATCAGCAATGTGCGAGAGTTCCATTTCCTTCACATCCTTGCCAATTGTATTAGTCAATTTCTGTTGCTTACAACAAAATATTTGGAACTAGGTAATTTATAAAGAAAATGAAATTTACTGTTTACAGTTTCAGAGACTCAGAAGCACAAAGTCCAGGGAACACATCTGGTGAGGGTCTTGGTGATGATGACAATGACCCAGAGGTCACATATAGCGAAACATGGCAGAGCAGAGAGAGACTAACCTCTCATGTGCTCTTCTTTTAAGACCTTCTTAATTCATTCACAATGGCATGGACCTACAATTTAATCACCTCTTCAAGGCTCCACTTTTCAATTACCATACTAGGATTTTCCATCTTCTTAACAGTTACAGTGGGAATTAAACTTCTAATATAGGAACTTTGGGGGACACAATTCAATCAGTCCACAGCACCAATATTTGTTATTTTCCATTTTTTAAAAATTGTGAAATAGTATCTGATTGTGATTGTGATCTACATTTTCCTAACAACTAATAGCATTGAGCATCTTTTCATGTGCTTATTAGCCATTTGTATGTATTATTGACTATATGATTTGACAAATGTTTTCTCCCAATCTACAGGTTACTTTTTCACTTTCTTGATATTACCTTGTGATACACAAAAGTGTTTTTAAGTGTTTTTAAGTTAGATTTATCTATTTTTCTTTTATTGATCATATCTAAGAATTCACTACCAAATCTAAAATCACTAATGCTTCCTCAAAGAGTTTTAAAGTTTTAGCACATATATTTTGGTTGTTGATCCATTTTGAGTTAACTTTTGTATATGCTGTGAGGTAGGGCATTATTTTATTTATTTATTTATTTATTTATTTATTTATTTATTTATTTATTTCCGATATACAGTGTGGTTGATTATTGTTGCCCATTATCGAAACCTCCCTCGCTCCTCCCTCTCCTCCCTCCCACCCAACAATGACCTTTCTGTTTGCTTATCGTACCAACTTCAAGGAGTTATAGTTGTTCTTCCCCCCCCCCCCCC